>NC_143116.1:4870018-5174238 GCF_061535455.1 Colias philodice
TCAATCAATTTTATACTTTTTAAATACTTTTTTATGTAGACGAACACTGCATTCAGCTTTCTATAGAATAAAATCTGTAATATCAATAATAATTGACCACTATGTCTACACTAATATTATAAAGAGGAAAACTTTGTTTGTTTGATTGTAATGAATAGACTCATAAACTACTGGACCAATTTTAAAAATTCTTTCACCATTCGAAAGCTACATTATCCACGAGTAATATAGGATAGGTTTTATCCCGGAAATTCCACGGGAACGGGAACTATGCGAGTTTTTCTTTGAAACCGCGGGCGGAGCCGCCGGCGGAAAGCTAGTAATGTAATAAAGAAATACTTTCACTTAAGACAACATAATAATCTGATCATCTTAAAAAGTATTTTATCATAGTAAGTGATTTTTCATGATTAAGTTTGTTATTCCCATTGGAAATATGTTAAAAGTAGTGACTATTCATGGAATTAATGCCTCAAAATTATGTATAGAAAGTAAGCTGCGTGGTACTTTAAACTAATGTTTTAATATTAAGTATATTTAGTCCTGTATTTTTCTGAAATAAAGAGAAAACTGGTTTTGGAAGCTTTCAAAGAATTTATAACTATATTAGTTTATTTTATATGAAAACTAAACATGAAATTAAAAAATAATATTGTATGTGGTTTGTTTAAAATACTCTAGAACTACTGGACCAATTTGGAAAAGTTCTTTCACGGGCAGATAGATTTTGAGATGAGTTTTTATCTATACTAATATTATAAAGCTGAAGAGTTTTTTTATTTGTTTGTTTGAACGCGCTAATCTTGGGAACTACTGGTCCGATTTGAAAAATTCTTTCAGTGTTAGATAGCTCATTTATCGAGGTAGGCTATAGGCTATATATCATCACACTACGACCAACAGGAGAGGAGCCACGCTGGTGAAACCGCGCAGAGCAGCTAGTAAATTTCATAATTAGTCCAGTTTGTGTTACTAACATGCTAAGCTACATGATTTTCATGTTGTTAATACCACATGGCACAGCTTGTGTTTATAAATGAAAATTTTTTAAGCTATTGCATAGCTTCTATCGCGGGCCTTAAGCGGGGACCGAATACAGAAATTCCGTAACGAAAAACCTCACGCTCCCCACGGGGACGGGCGTGGAGGTATGGCTTGAAGGCATAGCATGCAACAGCTTTACCGCGGCAGTCCCCGAGTGCCACACGTCGTTTTTTTAAAGTTGCCTTCGTCGAACGAACATCAAAAGAATCAAATCCTCATGTTAAATATTTCCTTCCAGGTATCAGCGCTCTCCGCCTGCCTAGACCCAGAAGGTCAGAGGCTATTCCTCGCGATCGCCAGAGTGATAGACAATGTCTCGTGGGCCGGCCAGAGCATCAGAGTGTATAACGAAGTCACCATCACACCCCCTTATAAAGTATGTACTTTTATATTAATAAATTTATTTTGTGTGTGAGTTTGTCACTGAATTTCTCTGAAAATGGCTGATGAATGGAGATTATTCAATTGCTTAAGTGCATTTAATGATAGTTAAAATGGTCAATTGCTTAAGTGCATTTTAATAATTATCTGGCATTGAAATTTAAGCTATTGAGTAAAGATAAATCAACTTTTTAAAATAATAATTTGAAAATATTAAAAAATTAATTCTTGCTTGTGTGATTACACTGTAAAAATTATCTATGAAAATTAATCTATACAATTTTTGTCTGTGTTTGTTCCGACTATTCTCTGTAACTGCTGGACCGATTTGACAGGACTTTCACTGACAGACACTTTATTAAGGGTTAACTTAGGGCTACTTTTTATTCTGATATTTTATAAGGATAAAAGGAAAAATCTTATTAAGGCGGGTGAAACCGAGGGATGCTATACTTATTCCCCGGCTGAATCTATACTATCTATACTAAAATTATAAAGCTGAAGAGTTTGTTTGTTTGTTTGAACGCTAATCTCAGGAACTACCTACTGGTCCGATCTGAAAAATTCTTCGGTGTTAGATAGCCCATTTATTGAGGAAGGCTATAATAGGTCTATACCTATATTATATCATCACGTTAGGACCAACAAGAGAGGAGCAATGCGGGTGAAACTGCGGAGCACAGCTAGTTAACGATAAAAAAAACATACAGAAAAATCATGTGAGATTAAATTTAATTTATTATTCAGATATTTTAATCACTATTTTCCATCTTCCAGGTAGAGAATGTAATAGGAGAACACGATTCGAAATCGTTCAAGTATATAAAGAAATTCGTCGAGAGACACTGGCGGGACCATCGCGAGCACGCAGCGACGTCGGCAGCGCAATAATTATTTAATTAGCTTTTCATTTGTAATGCTGAGATTTACAATAAATAAAAATATTTTTTTGTTCTGTTACAATTATTAAAAAATCGAAAAAAAAAAATTTTTTTTCAAGTTTGACATACGTGATGTCATTTTGACAGATGACGTTTTGTTTTGGCGGGAATTTTAGTTTTTTTTTAGATGAAATTAGATTTTAATTTCAGTATGTACTATGTAAATGAAGCAATAATTTTTAGAAATTGTTTCCGTTCAGCACAAAATTTCTTAGCATTACAAATGAGATTATATTTTATTTTCCAAAGATGTTTTACGGGACAGCTAATGAATTGTTAAATCAATGAGTATATTTATTTGGTTTTTATTTTTTAAAGTTCTTGCATGTGTTTTCTGCAAAATGAGTTTTTCCGAAAAGTAAATATTTCATGTTCACTGTTGAACAGTGAAGTTTCAAAATATTTTATTGTAAATATCTATCCTTTTCTGTCATTCTTCTAAAAGCTGTGCTAGAGAGAGATGAATAGCGTTCCTTGGTTTGTTCAAAAACTCAGCTCTCCATCTCTTTCTAGCTAAGTATATTATTAAGTGATGGAAAGAGATAGATATCGTATTAGTTGAAATTATGGTTCTTTGAACTTTAGTACTTTTTATTGTAATTAAACTATTTAAATTCGTGTAATTTTAGTTTTAGAGTTCCGTAAAATGTTATCTTCAACATCAAAACAAATAAATGTACATATTTATTATCATGCTGCAGTTTTATTACGTATTTTCCTCTTCACTACATAGTATAAAACAAAGTCGCTTTCTCTGTCCCTATTTCCCTTTGTATGCTTAAATCTTTAAACTACGCAACGGATTTAGATGCGGTTATTTTTAATAGATACAGTGATTCAAGAAGGTTAAGGTAAGGAAGGGAAGGTTTTAGTATATAATTTATTAGGTTTTAGACAAAGCGGGCGAAGCCGCGGGCGATAAGCTAGTTTTAGTAATATACTTATCCTATCAAACCTACAATATCTATGTTTGATTATGTACCTTATTTGCTTCAAGACATATGGACTGACATTTTAGAATCTACGAGATATTATACACAATTAGTTACTTATTAAAAAAAATATTTGGTTTCCCTTCCATCTATGATTTTGTCACCGTAAAATTGTTAACATGGTTACATTAAGTACCTTCACGCAGAAATCTATTCCTCGTTGAAAAAAATTGTGTAAGTTACACCACTTACAACTCCAGAACGGCTGAACCATAGAAATCTAAATAACAAGACACTAGAAGTCGTAAGCGTGCGTGACCTTGTCGCCACTCAGGTGATTTGCACAACACCAGTGCATTCGTCACTGTTCAGTTGCTCTGGAGACGTATGAGTGTATACATGGTGTGTTTCAGCAATTCCCATTGCGGAAATTCTTCCACAAGTTGTAATTATACTTATAAAGGAATAATATTTCATCGGAATATATTTTTTTTTAGAAATAATGCCGTTTTTCCTTAAAATTATAGAATATTTACAAGTATTACGAGCGTCACCATAGTAATCGAAATAACAATGAATGACACAGTCGACCATTCTTAGGGTGCACTCACACACATCAGTCACCGTCAAGTCACCGATGACTGATCGGTGACGGTTTGTGTACGTATCCACAAACACCAGTCACCGTCATGTTGTCCGTCAGTCACGTCGCCGGTTTGACTGAATCATTGAACACATACATCAGGTTAGTGAGTGATTAGACGTGTGTCACGCTAGAGAACATGTAGCAATTGACGGTAGCACGACGCTGACTGAACTGAGACGTGACGGCACCGGGTGAGTGGGGATAAAAGTATGATACATGTATGGAAAGATTATTTGACGTGCCTGACCGGGGACGTCACTGATAGATTTCGTGCCGGCGACTGTCGTGTGGGAACAGAGTCATACTAGAACTATTGATACATATTTTTTTTTAATCCTGTCCGGTGACGTGCCGTGACGGTGACTGATGTGTGTGAGTGCACCCTTAGACCTCATTCGCACGAGAGTTAAAAAAGCGTTGCGTTAAAACCCGGCGTTGGCGCTTTTTAAACGTTCTCTCTGTGGTTGTTCATACTAACGCTTTAAAATCACTCATGTCTCGTCTCTGGCTTCAGTAAGACGTGGAAATGGTTTCTGCTAAAATAATTACGTAATGTCAGTTGCGTAATATCTTTATGATATTTATATTATTATATTTGCTTAGAATTCCTCGGAAAGTTTGTTCTTAATAAACCACTTGTAGGTACCTACTTAGGTATTTGTTCAAACTCGTCATCGATAAACATGTTACTTAAAGGAATATGATAAAAATACCTACTGTTTTAATTTTTATATGTTAGGTATATTTGAAAGAAAGAAAGAAGGAAAGATTGGCACTAGCGATTTGTGTTATTAAAAGACGAAAAAGAAAACAAAAGGCATTCTGGGTACATCCTCTGAATGAACAGAGATACTTAAAAGGGCAGTTTGTGACACTGTACGAAGAGTTGAGGCAATACCCCGGAATTTTTTTAATTATTTTCAAATGTCTATAACGATTTTGAATACAGGAACGGACGAGACTCCACATCTATAATTAATAGTTCGGGATCAACAATCCACGACATCGTATCGATTTTCTGATGATTATAAGCACAACAAACACGTGCTACCGCTGAGCGAGCGTGCGGCATACTGAACGCAGCGCCGGCGCTTTTTTAGCGCTCGTCTGAATAATAGTAAGAAGTTTCCTATGGTCTATTTTATTTAACGCCCAACGCCGAGCGTTGAAAATAGAACACTGCGCGATAAAAAAGCGTCGCGCTTTAAAAGCGCTGACGTGTGAACATATACTTGGGAATGCATTTGTTCTATTTGGACGCTTTTTTAACGGACGTTAAAAAAGCTCTCGTGTGAATGAGGTCTTATTATCACGTTTGTTCGTATTGGAACAAAAAGTCTCATATACTTAGGGATGTTATTCTAAAATAAACCGTAAATTCGTGCGTTAGGATACATATTCAAAAGCTTAATTTAATAGATAAGTTAGTTTTCACTAAAATCAAGCTGTCCAATAAAAGGCATAGTTTACTTGTGTGTACTGTTTAGCTTTCGGTTTGAATGTGTTGATTTTGGCGACAGCGGTTTTCATACGAATTATGACATTTTAGCACTTCTATGTGTCTTGTTATTTAGATTTCTATGGGCTGAACAGATTTTGATAATTTTTGTTTTGTAAGTTTTGTATCTGCTCGGATTTGCATAATAATTAATACTGTAGAATATTGGAAGATTTATAATAAATAAGTTCACACAGCCGGAGCCAGGGTGAGCAGGTAGTTAATAATTAATTTTGGAAAAACGAAAAATCGACATCTTCGGTGGTTTTGCAGAAAAAAAATATTCAAGAAAAAAATTGTACAATCCATAACACCATTGTAGCGACGACAAGCCAATTTACGAGTTACCGAAATATTTCAAGTGTAGTACCTACTAAGAAAGTTCCCACCATAGGTTCACACGGTAACTCGTATATAAACAGTTCGTGCGCTATGCATGGACAGTTTAGGGCTTGTCGGGACGCGGGTTGGTCGCATTAGGTCGAATATTAATTACATACGAATATATATATGTAGTTAACGAAATATAACCTTTGCGTAGTTATCCATCTTTTATTACACCCGCACATAACAAGCCCCTACACCATTTTTACAAACCTCTCACGGCTCACCATTAAGAATTATTATCAAATTTCATACTTCTCAAACTGGATCATTCTAGAAAAGTAAATAAATACAGTAGGTAGGTACTCATATTTTAATAATACATAGGTTCTATAAATATACAACTTTAAAAAAAATATTACAAATATGGCGCCTATTATGTATTTTGAGTTGACTAACATTCGCAAGCAAATTCATAGTTAAAGTTTTCCAATCTGATGAATGATCAGACCTAAAAATAATCCTGGTAACCCCTTTACATCTACAGCCTACCTAAACATTTAAATGATCAATCTTTCTTTACCACATCAAACTACATAAATAATAAATAAAACTGCCTCGGTAGGATTCGGTGAACCTAATCATTAAATTAATATTAAATATATACATCTGTTAAAAGTAAGCTGTTTTTATTTTTTGGTGCTTCTAACTTCTACAACAGCTACCTACACAATCACATCACTGAAAATAAAATAACATGATGAACGATCGTTTTAAACATTTTATTCTATTTTTACGTTCTATTTTGTACGAAACCACAGGGTTACGAACTGTATAACTGATGGTTTTCGTATTAGAAGGTCCCCAATAATATCGCCGCCAAAATAATTATGAAAATCATTCACGTTTGCCCACAGTAGCACAGATTATTAAAGTCGTTCGGTACTCCAATAAATTGAGTGTTGAGATACTGAAGTACCTACACTTATTTTCGTTTTGAAATTTTTAATCTACGATCCAAAATTATTGATTTGCCTCGCCAAAATGTGGCTACGCTTTTGTACTAGGTACCTACTCAATCTCCTGGTAAAACCCTGCACATTGTGTATACTGTATACTATCTTGGTTGATGTAAAATTGCATGATTTCAAAATGATGATTTTAAAAGGGCAAGTAATTACAGAATTTCCAACCGGCTCTTGTATGTAGAAACTGTTTTCTGAACCGGTGATAAGATTTAAATTTGAGTTGAGTTTTGACGATTCAAAAGCGCTTCTGAAGGAAGTCTAGTTAATTTAAATGATTGAGTTTGAGATTTGAGTTTTATTATGAAATTTTGTTGACTTAATAATAAATTTTGTTTACTCTCAATTTTTTTCCGAAATCCTTCGATTCTTTTCATGGGGTCATATACCATTCACCATACATTAAAAAGAGCTACTTTATCAATACTTAAACTAATATTTTACGAAGTAATATTATCTCAATGTATTTTAATATATTATTTTGATATATTTTGTGTTTATTGCTTACTTTTCTCGTTTGATAAAAGGTAGGCTTTGACGAAACGCGAATTTTGTCAAATTACATCTCCTGAGAGTTATGTATTGGTAATTTTGAGTGTAAGAATTGTATTGTATATGCTCTTTATTAATGATTTTTAAGTAAATGGGAGTCATTGTTTGTTTTATATCATATCCATAATAGATTAGAAATACAAAAGCGTGTTTTAAATGTTGGTTGGCTTTCACATTGCATTGGAGAGATTTAATGATATGATTTTAGTGTCTGGAGATAGTCAGGACTCAGGAGGCTAGTTTTTATCGGAGTGTAACATCTTATTACCATGAAAATATCTATCACGATGAGCATTTGATTCACTTCGGAATTTATAAATTCCGATAGATGGCGCTTGTTCTGTGTTCCTTTGACCAATACCTTCCTAGTTTAAATAAATTAGTTTCATTTATAACTTTTGTGTAAACACATTAACATGAAATATAACATACTTCTGGTCAGCTTTGAAGTGAAACTTCTTTAGGCGCGTTGAGAGAAAAATTTCAAGGTCGCGTCATGGCAATACCGTCACGTCATGGAGTAAGGGTACGATTTTGAATCTTGCCAAAGAGTTTTACTTTTGACACGTGTGCTCGGCACACACGCTTTTTTTTAATACTAAAACTAACGGTTGGCCCCGGCTTCGTCTGCCGTTCATACATCCTTTAGCACCCAGCGATCACGTACTTATTCTATAGTGAGATAATTTATGAAATTGGAAAAGCAGTTCTTGAGATTAGTGCGTTCAAACATACACTCTTTAGCAATATATTGTAAGTATAGATGTGAGTAAAGGTATCATATCCTATCCTACTAATAAACGCGAAACTTTGTGAGGATGGATTGTATGTGTATATACATATAATATATGTTTGTTACTCTTTCACGAAAATACTACTGAACCGATTACAACGAAATTTAGCACACATATAGAGGGTATCTTGGGTTAACATATAGGATAGGTATAATCCCGGAAGTCCCACGGGAACGGGAACTATGCGGGTTTTTATTCGAAAATGGTATAAATAAAACACACAAAATTCAATTCTAACCATTTATTTCGAGTAATATCTACGCAAACAACTACATATAATTTATGAATGAAATTTGAAAGAATACAATATTACATAATTATTATAATACTTTTATTTTTTAAATACAACAATAACATAGTTCCAACTTCTGGATAGGTTATTTTTAACTTATCTGTCAGTTAAAGACAATGTATTTTAACATCAAAATGTGTTAGCCTATCAGTAACTTTATCAACAAGTCAAAATGCTTCGTAATTTTTATTATAATATTTCAATAGTGAAAACATTTCTGATTATTAAAACGCATAAACGAATTTTTTGCTTATTTTTCATTATTAAAAATCCAAAATGAACATTATTTTTTGTTGTCTATAATTTTATAGAGCTCTAAAATAGCATATTTTTATTCAAGCTACATCCATTATTGAAGTGAAACTTCTTTATGGGGGTTGGAAAACAATTTGGTGTAACATTTTTTCGTTACGCGTGACATTTTTCCGTTACGCTCCATCTTTTTCTTATCCCTACCACGCGTGATTCGACGTATTTCTGTAAAGTTGCATATAGTTATTTTTTGAACAATAAGGTCATAAAGAAGTTTCACTTCTTACGTGTGTACACTAGTACACGCACACATTTTTATTTTGAACATGACAATGACTAAAAGCGAAGTGATTACTAAATAAATATTATAATTATATAATATTAATAGTTTTAATTCACTAATTTCGTCACGTAGTTGCTAGGAAACAGCCCCGTCATGCCTCGTAGTTCCCCTGTAAAGAAAAATATATTTTTTTTTAAACATTTTCAGATGAATGAATGAATGAATTGGTGAATGACTGAGTGAATGAATTATCAACCACGGAATTTCATTCTATTATGACAAAAATATCAAAATACATAGTATTTTCTAGTGTTTGATTTTACGCGAGTATTATACATTTAGAGATTAAAGATTTTATCGGATTTTAAACGCGATTTATTCGCGCGCGTATAAATCACGTTTAATCCCTCAGTCCCGGAATCACAGACACAATAGAAAATCTATTGTGTCGCGGCCCGATCGGGCCGCTCGGTGGTCAATGGGTTAAAATCCGTTGAAATGTTTTTTTTTCTAAATATCAAAATACACAATTACGTAGATTTATTATATAACAGTTTTATAAATAAAATGGACGATCAAATAATTGAAAGAATATCAAGAATTACATAGTTGAATACATGATATTATGTTAATTTAGAAGCGCAGCTAAAACAAGGTTAGTAAAGTGATAAATTACATATTTGAATGAATGAACGAATGTGTTAAGGAATTATTGATTGAATAAATTATCCTAACCGAGTGAATAAATGCCTAGATGAATTATTGATAGAAGAACGAATCGCTGAAAAAATTAATTAATGGGAGAATGAACGACATAATGGATTTCTTTGCATGAATGAAAGATTGACGGTATGAAGGAATTAATCTATGTGAATAAATTAGTAACTGTATAATAAATTATTCAATCACTGACTGAATGAACGAACGAAATTGACATGATTTTAAAGAGCAACTATGGAGTTTCTTTCTTCTTCTCCGGTTCTTCTCCATAGATACTGCTTTCCGAATCGGTGGTAAATATTACAAATATGTAATGACGATTCAAAAGTGCTTCTAGAAGACTAATTGAATAATAAAAAAATTGGTTGTCTGTAAAGTCGGTTTACTGACGATAGTTGAACGTGACAACGTCTTAATGCCGATTGTGCTTCTTTGTCGCTCGTTCCGCGCTCTCGCTCGCACTTCAAGCCTTACATGGAACGCCTCAGAGCGAGGTAACGCCGCATGAGTCATGTTTTTTCGTGCGTGCAGCCGGCTCTATCGAATTATAAGACGTTGTCACGTCAAAAAACGAACGAATGAATGAATTACCTTGCCACCAGTCCGGATCCTGACTGCGGTCGGTAACAGCTATAATATCGTCCTTCTCAAAACTCAATTCGTCAGCATTTTGTGCCGTGTACGGGTAAAGGGCTATCACCTGTTAGTGAATGAATGAATGAGTTAATAAGCATCGGTCTTACCACAAAACAATTTAAACACAGTCTTAAGCGCATCACACACGGTGAAGATACTATAATATTTTATGTTAAGATTCGCTAATATAAAATATTACAGTATCTTAAGGTATCCGGTATCAGCGTTCTGACCATCATTTTTCTTTTTGTCATTGCGTACTAAGACCCCTGTAGAACCGCCATCCTGTTACAAATGACCCGAAATTTTGTATCAGTATCTCCCGGCCTATAGATGGCTTATCGCTTGGTATCTTAAGGTATTGAAGGTTAAATATATATTATCTTCGTCGTATGTTATGGCTCATAGGATTTGTATGGCGAGCGATAGTCGGAAATATGCTCTAAGATAATGTATATTTTACATTATCTTCACCGTGTGTGATGCGCTTAACTTTAAACCAGGGATCTGTCACTTTAATAGTTGTCTATGTGAAACACGACAAAACCAGAATAAAGAGAACCCGCGCGAAGTTAAACCCTGTCTAAAGTTTTTTGTGGTAAGACAGCATATTAAGATTATTGAAGTGAAACTTCTTTAGGCGCGTTGAGAGTAAAATTTCAAAGTCGAGCGTCATGGAGTAAGGTGATTTTGGTATCTTTGAATAATGCTACAGAAGTTTCACTTCTGACACGTGTGCTTAGCACACACGCTCTTTTTTGTTAACACGAGTTAGTTAAAAAGCATTAAATATAATAATAGATTGAGTGAACGAATGATGTTATAAATAAATTATGTTTGGTAATATCTTGGTATTTGCATTTTTATGACATAAAATATATAGATACGTGCAAGATTTAAAATAGTCACAATTCAGTATTTAAAAATTTAAGTCTGTCATGCAAAGAAGTGCTTAAAACATAATATTGATAAATAATATAGAAAACTAGCTGTGCCTCGCGGTTTTACCCGCATTACTCCGCTCCTGTTGGTCTTAGCGTGATGATAACCTAAATAGGCCTATAGCCTTCCTCGATAAATGGGCTATCTAACACCGACATAATTTTTCAAATCGGACCAGTAGTTCCCGAGATTAGCGCGTTCAAACAAACAAACTCTTCAGTTTATAATATTAGTATAAATTTGAACTTACACTTTTACTATTTTTCAACACAATAAGGCAAAGCACATAGCTTAAAAACTAAAATTTCATAGATTTTATCTATACTAATATTATAAAGAGGAAAGGTTTGTAATTATGTATGTATGGTTTTCACGCATAAACTACTGGACCGATTTTGATGAAATTTGGCACAGATAATCTTTAGACCCTGAGAAAGAACATAGGCTACCTTTTATTGCGAAATATGTACCACGGGCGAAGCCGGGGCCGACCGCTAGTTAATTTTTATATACATTAAAATATTATATTATTATGTTTTTACCTTATCGATAACAGTTTCAGCGGGCAATGCGTCCATTTTGGACGAAACGGGCGTAGTCCGACCTGAAGTGCGTCCAGACGATTGTAATACCTGAGTATTAAAAATAACGGGTTTAAATCGGGATTTTTTTTGTTTTTTTGACGTAAATTTTGAAATGTTTTGTAAAAATAGGCTGTGTGTTGTGGAGATAGTGTTTGACTGTTTGCTCTTATCTTAATTTATGTGTGTGCGCTTTTGTTTCTCAAAATGCACAGAACTATCTGTTGAATTTGATGTTTTTTTCTTTTATGGCATTCAAATCTATATCTATATATAAAAATGAAACCCATTTCGCGTTGTTACGGCATCACGTGTGAACGGTTGAACCGATTTCGATAATTATTTTTTTTAAATAATCCTTGAAGTACGAGGATTGTTCTTATGAAAAAAAAACATAAACATTTACCACGGGCGAAGCCGGGGCAGACCGCTAGTGCTTCATAAATATAAATTTATAAAGAATAGAAAAAAAATCGATCACTCAGATCGATTTTTCATCTCCTTGGTACAGTGGTTGACGCGTGAGCGTAGAACCGAGGGGTCCTGCGTTCGATTCCCGGTGGAGACGAAGAAAACAAAATGTCTCGGTCTGGCAGGATACAGAAGGCTGATCACCTACTTGTCCCTAAAGAAAATCGATCAGTGAAACAGATGTATAATGCATCTGCCCCTTACCCCACTTGGGGACATGGGACTTCACTTTCAAAAAAAATATGCTTTTTTTGAGGTCTATAAAATTATAAACATCTAAAAATAATGTTTTTTTTGAATTTGAATAATAAAAAATAAGTAAAAAATGCTCTTTTTGCGTTTTAATAATCAGATATGTACCTGTTTTTCACCATTGAAATATTATAACAAAATTTTTAATATATTTGTTTACTCACCTTGACATAGCTGGCCGGGAACCAGCCACTTTGCCGGTTTCGACCCTTTGCCTGTAACTCCCCCTCCCACCAACCACTATCGGCCTTTTTGCGGACGATTAGAAGCTGACCCTTCATTAGGGACAGTTGTTCAGCGCTGAAAATTATACGAAATATCAAAAATCGTATGGAAAGCATTGAGTTACTATGTACTACGTACTAGAGAGGACATCGCTACTACACTATTTGTAACACGAGTTAGAGCCGATCGTCTCAAACCAATTTTTTTGTTACATTGATTGGTTTTAATTTATAAGTTACTAGCTTTCCGCCCGCGGCTTCGCCCGCGTTTTCAAAGAAAAACCCGTTCCCGTAGGATTTCCGGGATAAAACCTATCCTATGTCCTTTCTCGGGTATCAAAATATCTCTATACCAAATTTCATGCAAATTGGTTCAGTAGTTTAGGCGTGATTGAGTAACAGACAGACAGACAGAGTTACTTTCGCATTTATAATATTAGTGTGGATAAGAGGCAGAATATCTACAAAGTGACGTATGACTCACGTTCGTGGTGGCCTCTCTATACGTAGTAATAATACCTCAATGATGGAAAGGCAATTTCAGAATACAGGTGTTCATTTGTAATATGGAAAAGTTCAAATAAAAGAAGAGATTGCTCATTTGTAAATTCGACCAATTCAAATGGAAATGCGAAGTCAAAAATTGAACATTTGTTGACAAAATAATTGAATAAATGTTTACAAATACAAAGTGTAGTATGTTTTTGCTGTATGTGTGATGTGTAGTGTCATATTGCAATTTGAAGTGAAATATTGCTGTGTGTAGTGTCACATTGCAATTTGAAGTGAAATATTGCTGTGTGTAGTGTCACATTGCAATTTGAAGTGAAATATTGCTGTGTGTAGTGTCACATTGCAATTTGAAGTGAAATATTGCTGTGTGTAGTGTCACATTGCAATTTGAAGTGAAATATTGCTGTGTGTAGTGTCACATTGCAATTTGAAGTGAAATATTGCTGTGTGTAGTGTCACATTGCAATTTGAAGTGAAATATTGCTGTGTGTAGTGTCACATTGCAATTTGAAGTGAAATATTGCTGTGTGTAGTGTCACATTGCAATTTGAAGTGAAATATTGCTGTGTGTAGTGTCACATTGCAATTTGAAGTGAAATATTGCTGTGTGTAGTGTCACATTGCAATTTGAAGTGAAATATTGCTGTGTGTAGTGTCACATTGCAATTTGAAGTGAAATATTGTTGTGTGTAGTGTCACATTGCAATTTGAAGTGACATGTTGTATTATGTGTATGTGTGTGTTGTGTAGTGATATGGTCTGAGTGTGTTTAAGTGCCGTGTTATGTATGTATGTACACACTAACCTAGTGGCTGTATAATTAGCCAAACTTTTGCATTTATAATATTAGTAAGATAGGATTTTCTGTTGTGTAGTGATGTAGTGTTGCTTCCAAAAGTGTCCAAAAGTGTCATATTGAAATGTATGTATGTACACACTTACCTAGTGGCCGTATAATTAGCAAGTGCCTGTGCGACTTCCTTAGCCCGTCTGCCGGCAGCGGAGTCCCGACCGGAGTCCCGTCGCATCGCTGACGAAGGCCTAACGACACTGTCTGTTATGTTGGCTACCTCTGATGATATGGGCGTGGAGGATTTTTGTTCCTCCCTCTGAAATATTATTTTTAAATTAGAAAAATCTAATTTCAATGAATATCGATTCACCCAGTCGAAAGTTATGAGGTAACAAACAAAAAAATAAAAAGACGTGTGTCACTCGTGGACTGCCGCGGTAAAGCTATTGCATGCTATGCCTTCAAGCCACACCTCCGAGCCCGTCGGAGTGGGGAGCGTGAGGTTTTTTCGTTACGGAATTTCTCGATTCGGTCCCCGCGCTCAAGGCCCGCGATAGAAGCTATGCAATAGCTTTAAAACTCGATCGCATATATTTATTTATATTTTTTAAGTAAATAGATAAATTAGTAAAGTTAGTTGGAACAGCTGGGGCCCCAGACAGTTAATAAAATACAGAAATATATCTTCACGTGGCCCGTGCATTAAAGAACTTAACATATAAAGCAACCAGGAATTAATTTTCATTAGGGCTCTAAAAATCTAAATACACTACTACGAAAAAAAATATGTGTTAATACAATAATTTTAAATGTAGGCGGCATTATTACCATAAACGCACAAAAGCGAGGTTTATGGTAATAATGCCGCCCTAATTACATTTTAAAATACCTTCTGTTAGTATTTTATATAATTATTCAAATTCAAATTAAAATTCTTTATTGAAGTGAAACTTCTTTATCGGGGTTGGAAAAAAAATTAGTGTAACATTTTTCCGTTACGCGCCATCTTTTTCTTATCCCTACCACGCGTGATTCGACGTATTTCTGTAAAGTTGGATATAGTAAATTATTTTTTGAAAAATATGGTCATAAAGAAGTTTCACTTCTTACGTGTGTACACTAGTACACGCACACATTTTTTTTTCATTCATTCATTCGTTCACAACTAACCATTATATCCACGGGTTCATGTTGGGGCTCCGCCACAGACTGCGCCGGGGGCTCCAGCTGAGGTACCAATATGTTTATTTTAATTATTTTATAAATAAGCTTTTCGCCCGCGGCTTCGCCCGCATTTGTAATACCCACACAGTTCTCGTTCTAGTTGAGTCAATTTTATCTTTGTAAATTTCATTCAAATCGGTTCATTAGTTTAGGCATGAAGAGACAGACATGCAGACAGAGTTACTTTCGCAATTATAATATGTTTAAGCATGGTAGGGAAGTAAGGGTAACAAACTTAACTCTTTATGAGCAATAATACAGGCCCCTAAGAATTAATATGTATAAAAATAAAATAACAATACAAAAAAGGCTAACAAGCAATTCACACGTGGTAAAAGCGAAATTTTTCATAAATTTTGACTTCAAGATAGATGTGACTATAAGATGAATGTAAAATTTAATACTAACATAAGAAATACTGTATTTTTTTATCTCATTTTCTCCCTAAATCTTATGAATTGGCTCTTTTTACTGCCGGTTTTTCACCGACTTTCAAATCACAACGATACTAAAGAAGCTTACACATCAACAAACACTTTCACATCTATATGTCGTGGCCATATCGTAGATTTGCTCATTTCATGATATGATCGATCATTTCACGAAATGGTCGCATTTCATGAAATGGCCAACATAGTTTGATCAGATCGTTAAATCGTCAACGTTTCACGATTTGGCCATCCACATTTGGCCAGATCGTATAAAATATAAAGAGTCCATAAAATATTAAAATTCAGCATATGTCATTGTTTAATGTTTAATGTCTAATAATAAATTGTGCCGCGGCAGCGGCCGGCGAATGCTAGAAGCGAATCGTTTTTGTAATAAAAAACAGTTAGGTTAGGTTAGGTTAGACTTTGATAAACAACGCACGAGCCGAGCGAGCAAAGCGAGCGTGCCGCGGCAGCGGCCGGCGAGTGCCAGAAGCGGATAGCTTTTTAAAAAACAAACAATTTTTAAAAAATAATATATATATCCTAAAAGAAAAATGCGTCTTAAATTATTTTATTTAAGACGCATTTTTTCTTCAATACATATAAGATATCCACACTTTCCATAGTAGGTACTCGAACCGTCGTAAATTCTTTGCTATGACTTTCTTCATATTGTTATTAAACGAATTATGAAGTTTTTAACTGCGAATAATTAAATTTTCGCCAGCGGCCGCCATCTTATCACATAAACACAGAGCTTGCAGCGCCTCTACCAATGATTAATGTAACTATTTTACGATATGATCAAATAATTTTGATAATTTCATGAAAAAACCGCGCGTTTAGTTGGCCATATCGTGAAACGATTTCTTATCATTGATCTGCTCAAGCCACATCATGATGTGGCCAAACTAAATTGGCCATTTCACGAAATGCGACCATTTCGTGAAATGGCCAGTCATATCATGAAATGAGCAAATTTACGATATGGCCACGACATATACATATCATAAATCTGTAGAAGGGTCAATTCTGTACATTGAAAATATTGAAAAAATAAATAGTAGGGGGTGTTACTGGATCGATACCAAACTTAAATATGTGAATGCGCGGCTGAAACCGCGCGGAGCAGCTAGTTATAAATATACATAAGAAAGAAAGAAAGAAGAAAGAAACATTTTGGTTATAAAAAATAACATTTTGGTTTCATCAAAAAAACTGTGAACGCACTGATCCTGCGGTGGGAATTAGTACTATCACGATACCTTTTCTATAGTAACGTAAATACAACGTAGTAATGATATCACCTATACATTGAGGTATTATTACTAGAGAGGACAAACAAAATCTGATGGCGGAGCGGTCCCGCTAGTGAGTCACACACTTTGTAGATATTCTGCCTCTTTATCTTATTAAAATATATGAATAAACTTATCAATTAAAACCAATCAATGTAACAAAAACAATTGGGTTTGAGACGATTGACTCTAACTCCTGTTAAAAATAGTGTAGAACCGATGTCCTCTCTAGTACGTAGTACATGTAACTCAATGCTCCACTACTTATTTCAAAACGAAAGGAACATCCTACAAGTGACATAGACATTCATTCATTCACTCACTCACCGGCATCTCGGGCTCCGGTTGGGGCTCCACAGCTTGTACCTCAACTTGGGGCTCCGGCTCGGGCTCCCGGGCCTCCGGTATCGCTGACATTAGTTCATCACCCGTCGTCGTGTCTTTTGTCACGTAGTTTGACGGGAATATACCGGTTCTGGAATTTAATGTTTCATACATTGCAAAAATATCATAATTCGTTAAGTGTTTGAAGTGAAACTTGTTTAGGCGCGTTGAGAGTAAAATTTCAAGGTCACGTCATGGAGTATAGCGACGATTTTGGTATCTTTAAATCTTGCTAAAGAAGTTTCACTTCTGACACGTGTGCTCGAGCACGACATACACGCTCTTTTTTATTTCATTTATTAACTAACAAAATGTCAATCATGCTAAACCTGATATACATACTTATAACACCTTGAAAAATATGTTTAATCATTTATCTTAAAATTCATATTTTTCATTCACTCATTCACTCTCTTAATCACCCATTTATGTCAATATTAATTGTATTTATTTGTATTTTATTTTTATTTTTTACATACATAGATTTGTTTGATTTTTCACTTTACAGCGAGTAATAATAACGAATAAATCTAAAATCCTTTAAAAAGTCTTTAATTTTTTAGTTTATCTTTCTTTTTTTATCCACCACACTAACACCCACGCACTCACTCACTAACTCACCGCACCCACCCACTCACTAACTCACCGCACCCACTCACTAACTCACCGCACCCACTCACTCACCCACCCACTCACCCACTCACTAACTCACCGCACCCACTCACTCACCCACCCACTCACCCACTCACTTAATCACCGCACCCACTCACTCACCCACCCACTAACTCACCGCACCCACTCACTCACCCTCTCACTAACTCACCGCACCCACTCACCCACTCACTAACTCACCGCACCCACCCACTCACTAACTCACCGCACCCACTCACTCACCCACCCACTCACTAACTCACCCACTCACTCACTCACCCACCCACTCACCCACTCACTAACTCACCGCACCCACTCACCCACTCACTAACTCACCGCACCCACTCACTCACCCACCCACTCACCCACTCACTAACTCACCGCACCCAATCACTCACCCACTCACTAACTCACCGCACCCACTCACTCACCCACCCACTCAACACTCACTAACTCACCGCACCCACTCACTCACCCACCCACTAACTCACCGTACCCACTCACTCACCCACCCACTCACTAACTCACCGCACCCACTCACTCACCCGCCCACTCACCCACTCACTAACTCACCGCACCCACTCACCCACTCACTAACTCACCGCACCCACTCACCCACTCACTAACTCACCGCACCCACTCACCCACTCACTAACTCACCGCACCCTCTCACTAACTCACCGCACCCACTCACTCACCCACCCACTCACCCACTCACTAACTCACCACACCCACTCACCCACTCACTAACTCACCGCACCCACTCACTCACCGCACCCACTCACCCACTCACTAACTCACCGCACCCACTCACTCACCCACTCACTAACTCACCGCACCCACTAACTCACCCACCAACTCACCCACTCACTAACTCACCGCACCCACTCACCCACTCACTAACTCACCGCACCCACTCACCCACTCACTAACTCACCGCACCCTCTCACTAACTCACCGCACCCACTCACTCACCCACCCACTCACCCACTCACTAACTCACCACACCCACTCACCCACTCACTAACTCACCGCACCCACTCACTCACCGCACCCACTCACCCACTCACTAACTCACCGCACCCACTCACTCACCCACTCACTAACTCACCGCACCCACTAACTCACCCACCAACTCACCCACTCACTAACTCACCGCACGCCAATCCTGCCGGTCCACCAGTCCCCATCTCTCCGTATCACCTCTATTCTCTCTCCGGCCTCGAATGTCAAGTCCCCGGGTTCGGTTGAAGCGTATGGATACGCGGCTATGTAGAAATCTCCGCCTTCTAGAGAGAGAGAGAGAGAGAGAGAGAGTTTAATAATAAAAGATGGATAAATAGAGGTTCAAGGCTAGTTACTAATAATTTAAAAGATTGAATAAACAGTGAAGAAACAAAATTATTAAATATCATATTCAATATTACACTATTTAAAATTAGTCCAAGAAACAATAATAATCTTTTATATAAAGTCGGTTAAAATTAAAAATAAACTCACCAACTGCAGGCATGGCTCCACCCAAATCGCTTGCTATTTCTGGCTCTGGCACTTCCGCTATACCTGAAAACATTTGAATGAATGAACGAATAAATGAACGAATGAAGGAGCGAATTGATGAATGAATTATTGAATAATAGTTCAAAAAAACTTATTGCAATAACTAAATAATTTGGAAAATCCAAAAGTGCACGCCTCATAATTTTTTTTAA
Organism: Colias philodice; assembly: GCF_061535455.1. Taxonomy (NCBI): domain Eukaryota; kingdom Metazoa; phylum Arthropoda; class Insecta; order Lepidoptera; family Pieridae; genus Colias; species Colias philodice. The sequence goes on from NC_143116.1 coordinate 4,889,818, forward strand.
TAATTATTTATTAATTATTATTTTTGTTTATTTAATAACAATTAAACCACATCGAATCAGACCCTGAAAAATGAAAGGGTTCTATTCCTGAGCATACTCAAGCGTAAGAGAAAAAAAAAGACTCGATTAGTAAAGTATTTCGGTCGCTATCGTGTTAACAAGAAAAAGGATCCGCACATACAGACACACGGACGTCCAAGACAGAACTTTTTTAAACTGTTTTTTAACTAGTTTAAATAACAAAAATGACATCAAAAATATCATGAACGTTAAAAATAGTGTTTTTTCTTAATATGTGTGTGTATGTATTATCTTACAAGTGCAATGTATGATACATAAAGACATTTTAAGTTTGAAAAATCAGATGTTTTGCGCGAAGTGACAGTAGTACCCACCTCAACGCTTCGCTTATGAGGCGTGCAATTACAATTTATAAAATGTTTTCACAAACTTAAATTGTAATTTCAACTAAGTTTTTGAAGTGAAACTTCTTTATCGGGGTTGGACAAAAATTTAGTGTAACATTTTTGCGTTACGCCGTACGCGTGACATTTTTGCGTTACGCCGTACGCGTGACATTTTTGCGTTACGCCATACTCGTGACATTTTTAAGGTCATAAAGAAGTTTCACTTCTTACGTGTGTACTCTAGTACACGCATACATTTTTGTTATTTATGCAGTGATTGTAACGATAAATACTTCAATACCGACGCACGGAGAAAGATGGAGTGAGTTTAAATTTGTGATAATGATAAAAATCATATACATATAATAAATAATTATAATTTATAATTAATATTAATACCTAACATAATTGTTATAAAATATGTAATTACTTGATGTCGTAGCTGCCCATAAATTTTTTTAACAATTTAATATGTTTGTCAAGCAATGATGACAATGATGAGGAAATACTTTTACAGCTTTAAAAACATGGTCGTGTTCGCAAAAACATGTGTTTGTGTAGAATTTATTAAAGTTCTTGTTATTAATATAATATCCACCTACCCTCCAATTGTGTTTTAGTTTCCACAGGCTCTAATGTTTCTGTGTACACAGAGGGAGTAGTTGTCAAATCTTCCACGTAAGACTCCGGGAACCAACCGGTTTGACCTGAAAATATATAATATTGAAATAAGTATATCTATACTAGTATTATAAAGCTGAAAAGTTTGTTTATTTGAACGCGCTAATCTCGGGAACAACTGGTACGATTTGAAAAATTCTTTTGTTGTTAGATAGCCCATTGATAGTTGTTTCCTTGATCACTTAGTAAATGAAGTAAAGACAAGAATCAGCAAAAGAGACAAAAAATAACCACTATTTTTAATAAACACTGAAAAATTACAAATAATTTGTATAAGCATACATTTCGTTCATTCGTTCAATCATTCTTTCATTCACTATTACGCGATATTTATTAAATAAAAATATAATAAGTAAATAAATAAATAATTTAATATTATCCAACCTCTAGCGGAGCCCCATTTCCATCCGGGCTCTGCGTCACCCCTCGGGGCTTCGGCTTCGAATACCTTAAAAAAATACATAAGATTTTTTTGAGTAAGTATTGTATTTAAATATAATAGCTATCTTTTTGCCCGCGACATCGCTTGCGTGAATCTTATGATATATTGAACCGATTTGAAAATTTATGAACACGCTTATATTAGCTGCAACTGTATGTTTGTATGTAACCGACTCCTTTAGACTCGATTTTGACTTTAAACGGACAGATTTAATTCAAACTTTGCACACTTATCAAGGATCGGTGACAATATAGTATCCTAGTCTTATTACAGTGTGTTTTTGTATTTTTAGCATTTTTAGGTTATATTTATTTCACCAACAAAAAGCTACATAATGTATGTGTATCATCTATGCTTGTCTCATGGACTACTGGTCCGATTTGAAAAATTCTTTCGGTGTTAGATAGCCCATTCATCGAGGAAGGCTATAGGCTATATATCATCACGCTAAGACTAATAGGAGCGGAGAAATGCGGGTGAAACTGGGGGTGCAGCTAGTGTTATTATAAATATACAATTAATATTATAATTAATCTTACCAAATCACCCGGCTGTAAGCTCAGCTCGTCAACCGTTCTCGCGGCGAATTCGTAAACGCACCGCCATCTTGGATTCGCTTGTGACGTCACCGCTTCGGTTGCTGTTCAATTTATATTGTTAGAGATATTTTAGTGATATAATACTTCATCGTTGAAGTAATGCAAATCATTTGTACAATTTATCTTAACGATAAGAAGAATGGAGAAAGTAACATAATTTTATTTTTTGATTGCAAGGATATTGGACATGTACGCAGACGAAATAAAAAAAAGACGCTACCAACGAATAGGAAGATTTAATAAAATTTAAAACCATCAAAATAAGATCAAAGTATAGTCTGTCTGCGTATATGTATTTGTGACAGACAGACACGTCTATGCGTCGTTTATTATTTTGTGCCTGTGTGTATGAGGTGTGACCATTAGTAGACAGATTTATATGTATCTGGGCATATATCTATACATATGTGTTTGTATGTCTGTCTGTAAAACTCACCAGTAGTGGGTTCGGCGTCACCCCAATCGGCCGCGGCCGGTGTTGCCCACGCTTCTTCATTCGTACCCCATGCTGCGTCTGTTTATATTATTTATTTATTTTCATTATTTGTTATCAAAGTAATTTTTCTAGTAATAAGAGAAAGGGTCCAATAAACTATCACGGCCTTACTAATAAAAATTTAAACAATGGATAAATTTACCACTAACAAAACTTATTATTTTACTTGACTTTTGCACGCCTCATAAGCGAAGCGTTGAGGTGGGTACTACTGTCACTTCGCGCAAAACATCTGATTTTTCAAACTTAAAATGTCTTTATAATAATAATAATAATAATTTATTTATTAATTCAAGCATCAGGACTCATTTTGTTAGTAACAATTGATAACTTAAAAATTATGTTAGTAAGAATAATACAATTTAATAAAAATCAATATGACTACTAGGAATGCACTCCACTGCTACAGTACTATCAATGAAGCAGACAGTTTGCAGCAGTGGTTTACAAACCAGCAGTCGAGCCGACTCGCTATACAGCGCATGATTACATTGGGGCTGTCCCACACACGGCGCACCAGGGATGTGCATCTCTTTCGCATTGTAGTGTAAAAACAGTCTATACGAGCTTCTGCAAACATCCCTGATGCGCTGCAATAACGGGGCAGCCCCATTAACACCCGGAACGCATTATTGTATTGTACACGGAGCGAGCATTTATGTATCATACATTGCACTTGTAAGATAATACATACACACACATATTAAGAAAAAACACTATTTTTAACGTTCATGATATTTTTGATGTCATTTTTGTTATTTAAACTAGTTAAAAAACAGTTTAAAAAAGTTCTGTCTTGGACGTCCGTGTGTCTGTATGTGCGGATCCTTTTTCTTGTTAACACGATAGCGACCGAAATACTTTACTAATCGAGTCTTTTTTTTTCTCTTACGCTTGAGTATGCTCAGGAATAGAACCCTTTCATTTTTCAGGGTCTGATTCGATGTGGTTTAATTGTTATTAAATAAACAAAAATAATAATTAATCAATAATTATTAAAAAAAATTATGAGGCGTGCACTTTTGGATTTTCCAAATTATTTATTTATTTTAACTACTCTAAACTCTCTAACTTTATTACTCACTAACCAACTAACTCAATCAATCCCTAGCCAACTAACTCACCAGAACCCCAAGCCGCCTCAGCAGGCGCAGTGCTCCTGTTAGCTTCGTATTCGCTTCGCTTCGCTTCGTATAACTGCCAAACGGCGCTACACTTTTCGATGAGTTGTTCCACGTTCGCTGATAGATCGGCGAGTTGTTGTTTATTCGTTTCGAGGTCGGAACGTTTGGAATCGACTATCGCTTTCGCTGCTTCAACCTTGTGGAGAAATAAGTATACATAAATAGTGTTATTTTTTGTCGTATTAATGAAAAAAATAGTAGCGTTAAAACTTTGAAAATTTTAAAGGAAAAGTTAAAAATCGATCGTAATACGCGATAAATTAATAAATAACACATAATGGATGCGAAACTGAGTTTTCTTTGCATTTTCATAACGTCATATGCATAAAATGTATAATAAATACTAGTTCGCCCACGCAGTCAAAGATAAACCCGCATAGTTCCCGTTCCCGTGGGATTTCCGGGATTGCGTCATTTTCTCGGGATAAAAAGTAGCCTATGTCCTTTCTCGGGTATCAAAATATCTCCATACCAAATTTCATGAAAATTGGTTCAGTAGTTTAGGCGTGATTAAGTAACAGACAGACAGACAGAGTTACTTTCGCATTTATAATATTAGTATGGATTTGAAAATGTAATCGATTTTTTTTTATCATAAGTCGAGATCGGATTTATTTCTTTAAATTTTCAAGTTGAAATTGAGTGCTGTCAACCGCAATTTTAATGTTTAGACAACTTTATTTAGAAATACAAGAAGCCGTAATTTCATAAAAATTATTTATTAATATTTTATACTTATTAAATTACGCAAATTAAAAATTACCTTTTCCCGAAGTTGTTTCAATGTGACCTCCATCATGCTTAATTTTCCATCTTCACCGGCGCCTTCTGATGCTTTCGCCTGAAGAAAAACAAATTATTTAAAAAATAATATTATTTAAAATGAGGAAAATACATTGAAAATGGTGTGATATGGGATTAAAATTTGTTTAAATTATTCTTTATTGTGAGAATCAAAATTAAAAAAAAATCACGCCAAATTCATATTCTTTTATCTCTAAATTTTATAAACCGTAAGTAAAATGAAAATAAAATAATATATTTTAACAATATACATAAAACATTTTTCATATTACAGTTTCTCTTAAAAGCAGTCTGACATTTTCAATAATTAATTGTTACGAAAACAAATTTCAATATAATTTCAAATCAAATTAGAATTAATTTTTTTTAAATAAAATTTGAATAATTTTTATTTGAATTCAAATTTGAATTTTTTTTTAATTTGAATTCAAATTCAAATTTGGTTTACATACCTTAGCGTCCAAATCAGCTTTTTCTTTGTTCAACGCAATTTGCTTCGCGTTCAATTCCTTCACTCTAGCCTTAAGTTGTTGCATTTCGGACATATTTGCGTCTCTGTCTGACCTGTGAAATAAAATTTGAATTTGAATTCAATGAATGAATGAACGAATGAAGGAATGAATAAAAACATTTGCACATATTAAAGGCGGTTCAATTTACACTAATATTATAAAGCTGAAGAGTTTGTTTGAACGCGCTAATCCCAGGAACTACTGGGCCCGTAGACAAAGTAACAATTAAAAAACGATAACGAAGTTAGAAAAGGAAAAATGTATGGGATTGACATTAGATAGACCACGTGATCTAACGCGGCGTATGTCAATCCCATACATTTTTGCCTTTTCTAACTTCGTTATCGTTTTTTAATTGTTACTTTGTCTAAGGCCCCTGGTCCGATTTGATAAATTCTTTTAGTGTTAGATAGCTCATGTATCGAGGAAGGCTATAGGCTATATATCATCACGCTAAGACCAACAGGAGATGAGCCAAGCAGGTGAAACCACGAAGCGCAGCTAGTGTGTATATATAATGTAATTATGTAATTGTGAAAAATTTGTATGCCAATTATTTGGCAAATAGGCATGACGACAGTATCCATAAATGATCGTATTAGTGTTTTTAAGGGAAAATGTATAATAGATAAATTACATATAGTGACTTAGAAATCTTAAAAACATTAGGATTAATGAGATTATCAATAAAATAAAACATTGAAATACTGCAGTTGGCCATTTTGACTAAAACACGCGTGACGTCACGCTTAAGTAAACAACTCACGTCAGATGTTTTTTGTTGTTATGAATATGTTGAGAATACGCATTTTTATTTATTTTCTATTGTTTCACGTATGCTTTATCGACTCAGGGCCTGTAGACAAAGTAACAATTACAAAACGATAACGAAGTTAGAAATCGCAAAAATGTATGGGATTGACATACGCCGCGTTAGATCACGTGGTCTATCTAATGTCAATCCCATACATTTTTGCGATTTCTAACTTCGTTATCGTTTTGTAATTGTTACTTTGTCTAAGGCCCCAGAACAGAAATATAATTGCGAATTCACGAATACATGGTTCGGGGTTCTCCGCGCCAACTTTATACAATCATTTCTTATTATTTTCTCGCTTAAAATAATTACTTACACATTTTTGAGCATTATTTTTATGTGGATTCACACTGCAATACTGCACACCACTATAAACTTTGAAATTCGTTTCTATAACACATATTAAATAAATATATTTTTTTAATTTTCTTCGCAATGCGTACAAATAATTACGTATTTACCAAAGTGTGACGTCACGCCTACGCCATGACACCTGCGAGCTGTTTTGGCACAGTTAATAAATATTTTTTGGAAAATGGCTTTTATCTTCGTTAAATTTAAGTATATTACCGAAATATAGGGTTTTTCTTGTATAGTAAACGTATACACACATTATGGAAGAGGATTTCAAAATCTTTCGTCATGCCTATTGTATAGTGTAGTACAATGTCATGTCACTATACTACTTACCGCATAGCGTCTATAGTGCACTTGGCGGTAGCAACCGCAGTGCGAGTCTCCCTTATATCCTTGGCCAAGTTCCCGGCTCTAAGGTTGACTGCGCCAAGTTCGCCGGAAAGCGCTTGGCTACGAGCTTTCAGACTGAGCACTTTGCTTTGCTCCTCTGTACGAAGAGATTCTAGCTCCCGCGTTCTGGGGGCGAAATTATAGTTAAATTCAATTAAATTGAATGAATGAATGAAAGATTCTTTATTGTACACACATTATATAATTAAAAAACCTTTATAACACATTTAATAATGTACAGAGGCCTTATCGCTGACAGCGATCTCTGCCAGGCAACCTAAACGATAAGGACAAATTCTGGGTATGGTGGATGGTGGTGCATAGTAAAAATATATGTCAATTAAAATCAAATCAAACGAATGGAGTGAATTGTTATCAAATTATCAATGGCGAAAAAAATAATTTAGGCGCAGGAAACACATTAGTTATCTGTTTCAATTCAGTTTGGATTATTTCTATTCAAATGAAATACAACTAAATATAATCACATGAAATCAATTGGTTTCTTTACGGTAACTGCATATCAATAATTATTAAGGGCTGATTTTTCAATTCGTGGTTAAAATTTATGCGTCGAATAACGTATTAAACTACCATTTTAAAGATGTATTCTAATTGCCCGTATTTGACAGTTTACGTGACAAATTAATATTATCGTGTAATACTTTATTGGACGGGTAAGTTTTATCCAAGGATTGAAAAATCGGCCCTCAATCGATTTAAATCATATCTAATGAATAAATAAAATAAACAATAGACTATTAAACATTTCGAGATATTTAAAATGTGATGATTTTAACAGCATTTTTTATTTATTCAATTTTATAATAAAGTAATTCTTACCTCTTCTTCTCCCACTCCAATTGACACTGTCTCTCCATCTCTTTTCTAGCCGCTTCACGTTTTTCCTGAAAAATGATTAAACCTATAATATAAATGGAAATTTCTAATCGGAGAAACCTTTATTTATTTATTAATTTATATAAAACCATTTCTACCGATGACTGACTGACTTTTCTGACTTTTGATTGAAATTTAACTGATATAGATTACATTTTTATTTGAAAGCTGGCGCTTTCCGCTAAATCTCATTTAAAATTTACTGATATTTTGAAAGCGATTTATTTTTTTGTAAAAAAAATAATATTTTATTGTAATCACTAACCTGTTCTTCTTTCTGTTTCCTTAGCAACTCTTCCTGTTCCTTCTTCTGCGCTTCGAGTCGCATCTTCTCTTTCTTCTCTGCTTCCTCTCTCTCTTTCCGTTCTCTTTCCGCCTGTTAGAAGAGTTAGTAAGAAAATGTTTGATATAAAAAAGGATACATTTGCTTTAAAGAAACCGTATCTCAATTAGTTGCAATATTGGACGTTGTACATTGGGTAATAGCTAAAAACCACAAAATATATATTTTTTTTTATAAAATGTTTAATGTCACAATAAATCATTTGAATTTGAATTTTCTAATAATTTCTAATAAGAATTTTCTGTGATCCTATATTACTACACTATTTGCTCTTATGACTATTTCCAATCCTAAACATGCTTTAGCAGATAAACCTAGAAGTGTAAACCCACACTCAAAAATATTTTGTATTAACAATACTTTATAAGTAACTCCAGATATAAAGAAATTTAGTTGAGAATATTGCTATAATTTCAACAAAATAATAAACATCATTCAAAACGGTTTAATCTTTCTTGAGTGATAACTATAATTGTATAATTTTTCATAATTTAAGTTTTTATTTTATTAAAATAAATATCTCATAAAGCATTGTTATAAAAACTAAAAAGACCTAATAATTAGAAATTAATGATTTTAACGGATTTTAAACGCGATTTATTCATTCTATTATTGGAGTGAAACTTCTTTATCGGGGTTGGAAAAAAATTTAGTATAACATTTTTTCGTTACGCGTGACATTTTTCCGTTACGCACCATCTTTTTCTTATCCCTACCACGCGTGATTCGTCGTACTTCTGTAAAGATGCATATAGTAAATTATTTTTTGAAAAATAAGGTCATAAAGAAGTTTCACTTCTTACGTGTGTACACTAGTACACGCACACATTTTTTATCCCTACGTCACGGTGATAATAAAATAATGAATATACCGTGTTGAAATCCGTTAAAATCATTAATTTTTAAAGAAAATACCAAGACCTAGTAAATGTTTCGTGCTTAAAACGTAAATGAAACCTAAATAAATCTATGTGCAACTAGCCCAAATGTGACACTAAAATATAGTTATACTTTTATACATTATTTTTAATTCATGTTTAGTTAAGCTATTGCATAGCTTCTATCGCGGGCCTTGAGCGCGGGGACCGAATAGAGAAATTCCGTAACGAAAAAACGCTCCCAACGGGGACGGGCGGAGGTGTGGCTTGAAGGCATAGCATGCAATAGCTTTACCGTCAGTCCCCGAGTGCCACACTTCTCTTTTTTTATAGAACTTTGAAGTGTTGTTAACAAATATCGAATACATTTTGACATTTTATTTATATATTTGACTAGCTTTCCGCCCGCGGCTTCTCCCGCTTAGTCTTAAAAGTAATCTATACTAATATTATAAAAGTTTGTTTGTTTGAACTCGCTAATTTCGGGAACTACTGGTCCGATTTGAAAAATTCTTTCGGTGTTAGATAGCCCATTTATCGAGGAACGCGGATGAGCGGAGCCAAGCGGGTGAAACCGCGAAGCGCAGCTAGTAAGTTATATACTAAAACCTTCCTCTTGAATCACTCTATCTATTAAAAAAACTGCATCAAAATCCATTGCGTAGTTTTAAAGATTTAAGCATATATAGGGACAGAGAATGCGACTTTGTTTTATACTATGTAGTGATTTTATAGGCACAAATAATTTTCAATATCAAAGATAAACTAAACATGAATTAAACCTATGTACAATGTATTAAATGAAATCTACGGTCAAACGTTCACCTCCTCCTCCTGAATGCAGAAAATTTAAACAGATCTTAAATAAAACACGATTAAAATATCTCAAATATTTTTAAATAATACTAGTTTGGTCTCTTATAAAATAGTCACGTAAATTAAAAACAAAATACAATAAAAAATAATCACTCTTATTATCTCTTCTTACGAAAAGATCGATATTAGATACGACATTTTTTACCTGAAAATCATGAATAATTGTACATTATTTCAATGTCGCACTTATTTGCACAACTCCACAATGTAACTCTTCTTTTCTTTTTTTCTATAATTTTTTATACCATTAAAAAAAAGTGAATTCCCATGTCCCCTAGTGGGGTAAGGGGCAGATGCATTATACATCTATTTCACTGATCGATTATCTTTAGGGACAAGTAGGTGATCAGCCTTCTGTGTCCTGCCAGACCGAGACATTTTTTTTTCTTCGTCTCCACCGGGAATCGAACCCAGGACACCTAGGTGTTACGCTCACGCGTCAACCACTGTACCAAGGAGGCGGTCACGGCGGTTTTATACCATACCATCACATATTTCATCTTACATATTCCAATATTTATATGTAGAATACCAAATATACCATCATACAGGGTGTCTCATAAGTACCCAACGATTTAATGATGCAAAAAATTAAACTAATTATTGGTTTTAAAATATAATATTGACAAATTTAATAGAAAACAAAAGGAAATTTTATTTTTTGAAGATTACATCGTTGAGATGGCGTCCATCACGATGCCGACATTCTTCGAGTCTTTGGTGAAAGTTTCTGAAAACTTTCTGAAGAAGAGGTCTATCTACGGACGCAATTTTTTCTCTGATGTTGGTCTTCAAGTCATTCAAAGTTTGCGAAGAATTATCATACACATTTGACTTAAGATACCCCCATAAAAAAAATCGGGTGGCGTCAAATCCGGGCTTCTGGGGGGCCATTCAATGTCACCTCTTCTTGAAATGACTTTTTCGGGAAACAATTGGTGTAGGGCTTCAGTTGAGTGGTTAGTTGTATAGGATGTGGCTACATCCTGTTGGAACCATGTCCTGACATTATAATGCTCACATTCTTGAAGTTCTGGCTCGAAAAAGTTGCGTAGCATGGCCACATAATGCTTATTTTAGGTTGACGTCGCACCGAAATTGCCACCAACTCAATGTTTTCATCCGTTCTTACACTTCTTGGGCGCCCAGATTTCTTGCTTCCTGTTGTTTTTCCGGTAGTGTTGAAACTCCGAATCCATGAGAGTATGGTAGAGTTGCTGGGCGTTTCATCAATATGCCTCAATCGATAATTGAGACGATACGAATAAGCGATTTATTGTTTTGAAAATAGGCGCGAACGCAAAAACCGCGTTGCTCTCCCGTGAACGACATGGCGGCAACTAAAAATCCTTGGAACGCGCTAGCTAATGCCGCACTCACCGCTCCCATCTGTTGCGCCGGCTAGTCTAGACACGCTTTTGAAATCGTTGGGTACTTATGAGACACCCTGTACATCAAAACCACACATCTTTTACCATCTCTTCTCAACTCTTACCAACTCTTCTTAACGCTTATTTATTTTCTACTTGCATTTTACTTCAGCGTTACAATTACACAATACCAAATATATCTCTCATAATTTCTCCCATCTCTACCACATTGAGACGACGCGGTTGGCGCAGTGGTAAAGTAAGGCAGTTACTTTACCACTGCGCCAACCGCGTCGTCTCAATGTGGTAGAGACGGGAGAAATTGACTGAGCCGACGGTCCCGGGTTCGATCCCCGGTCAGGGCAAATATTTGTGTGATGAACTCAATTATTTGTTCTTGGGTCTGGGTGTTATTATCTATATATGTATTTATTAAATATTATATTTATCGTCTCCTAGTACCCACAACACAAGCCTTAATTGAGCTTACTGTGGGACTAGGTGGATTTGTGTAATAATGTCCTATAATATTTATTTATTTATTTATTTTCATCTCTTACTATCTTATCCCATCTCTTACCTTCTCTTTCATCTGTACATCAGCCAATTGCGACCGTCTCCTCACTAACTCCGCTTGTCCTATCACCAATTTCTCTCTTCTAAATATTTATACTACAGTAGAACCTCGATAAGTTAAACTCCAAGGGAAACACAAAATATTTTAAGTTATAGAGGTTTTAAGTTATCAAGGGTCTATCCATTTTCACTGGTTCTATAGCTTTTAATTTATAAGCGTATGTGAGGGATGTTAGTTTTCTTTTTGGACTCATTTTAAGCTAGTTTTATCACACAGTAAGTAAAGTGATGTTTCCAGGACAACAATCAAAAACTTATGATGCAAGTAAGTCGTTGTCACCGCCGCAAAGCTTTGAAGAATTTCGATAAAGCAAACAGTAGGTAATGTATTGTTTACGTTAGCAATACATAGTAAACACGTGCAAGCAATAAATACCGAAACCTTTTGTTTTGACACTCTTTTAAAATGACTCATTGACAAACAATTTTATGTTATAGAGGTTGTGGAAACATTTCTTGAAGTTACTGAGGGCCAATACAGAGATTATTTATTTAAGTTATAGAGGTTGCGTATTTTAAGTTAAAGAGGTTTTGGGCTCTGATGGGAAGGGAACACATTATTTTTTGAAGTTACAGAGGTTTTTATGTTACCGAGGTTTAAGTTATCGAGGTTCAACTGTATTTCTTCTATCATCATACATTCAACTACAGATAATTGAAAACTCTTAAATCTTGCCATCTCTTATTGCTTTTTATATCAATACTAGCTTTTCGCCCGCGTTTGATTTCCGGGATAAAACCTATCCTATGTGTTAATCCAAGTTACCCTCTATATGTGTGCTAAATTTCATTGTTATCAGTAGTTTATGCGTGAAAACCATACATACATACAAACCTTTCCTCTTTATAATATTAGTATAGATTTAATGCTAAATATTTTAAATTACCTAATACACTATCATACATCAAAACCTTAACTCCTACCATCTCTTCTCAATTCTTACCATCTCCAACTATAGCAACACTTTCGTTCATCTTTAAATATTTTACCATCTTCTCTCATCTCTTACCATCTCATCCCATCTCTTACCTTCTCCTTCATCTGCACATCAGCCAATTGCGACCGTCTCCTCTCCAACTCCGCCTGTCCTCTCGCCAAGTTCTCTTTCCTTCTCTCTTCGTATGATTTAGCGCTTGTGTTACTTGTAACTGAATCACGTCTGGAAGAAAAAAGCAAAATTAACAAATGCTAGTATAAAAATTATATCAAGTTAAGAAATTTCTTTGACAATTGACAGCAATTTAATCAATTTTATTAATTTACTAGCTGCGCTCCGCGGTTTTGAATTTTTGAGTTTGAATGCGCTAATCTCGGGAACTACAGGTCCGATATGAAAAATTATTTCGGTGTTAGATAGCCCATTTATCGAGGAAGGCAATAGGCTATATATCATCACGCTAAGACCAACAAGAGCGGAGCAATGCGGGTGAAACCGCGAAACGCAGCTAGTTTTATATATTTCCTTACCTAAAAGTGGGCGGTATCATTTCCGGCGGTAGTTTAGCCGGTGGGGCTTCACCTTGAGTCGCTCGCTCACACAAATACATCGCTAAGACGAATTCTTCGCAACCTGTGAACAATTCATCATTTTTATTTATTAAGATAATAATTGTTTGCATTTTTAGGGTCCCGCAGTCCGACAAGGAACCCTTATAAGATCACTCAGTCCGTCCGTCCGTTCGTTTGTCCCAGTCTGTCAGAGCACAACATTTTCTACGTTTATGATCCGATTTGCATGTAACTTGGTTTAAGCGTACTTGGATATAGTTATTGATTTAAAAAATACAAAAAATAAACATTATCCATTTTTAACCGACTTCAAAAAAAGGAGGTTCGCAATTCGGCCTGTTTTTTTTATTTATTTTTAAGATAATAATTATTGGTATCTTTAACACAAAACCTTCGCAAAGTTAAACAGACAGACAAATAACAATATTTTTAACACGCGAATATTAGCTTCACCTGCATGTTTGTGTGTAACCGACTCCTTCAGACTCGATTTTGACTTCAAACGGACAGATTTAATTCAAACATTGTACACTTATCAACGATCGGTGACAAATTGACAATACAATAATTTCATGAATTTAAATGTGTTTTTTTAGTTATTGTAACTATTTTAATTATTATTTTTTGCTTTTAATTATTTAAAGTGATGCTAATCGCCAAACGTGGCACAAACTCTGCCTAAAATACGTGTAGGCAGAGTTTCGCTTCGGACAATTTTTATAGTGTTTGCGAGTCTAATTGTTCGTGAGTGAGTGAGTGAGTGAGTCGAGTTATTGAAATCGTCATATAAATTACTAAGAACTGAAAGAAAAACCATCTGAAAAGTCTTTTTGTTACTCATTTATGTGTGGTTGTTTTTAATTACAATAAATAAATTTATTTCATTCTCTTTTATGAAGTGAAACTTCTTTATCGGGGTTGGAAAAAAATTTAGGGCAACATTTTTTCGTTACGCGTGACATTTTTCCGTTACGCTCCATCTTTTTCTTATACCTTCCACGCGTGATTCGACGTATGTCTGAAAAGTTGCATATAGTAAATTATTTTTTGAAAAATAAGGTCATAAAGAGGTTACCTATCTTAATCTCGAATTTTAATATTCCGAATATCATAATCCAGAAAACGTTTGGACATTTTTTCATAACCCCGAATTTTAAAATTTCGAAGTTTTGTTTGCCATATAATCGCAACTCCGAATTTCATTTGCCCATTTCTTTATTTGTACGACGTTTTACAATCCAGACGAATGAATTCCAGACATACGAAATCTAAATGCACAAAATCCAGATGACCGTAATCCATATGCACGAAAGCCAGATTTTTAAAACACAAATTTTTGAAATACAGTTAATTGATATCCAGACAAACAATGTCCAGATTTTTGAAATTCCAATAAACGATATCCAGCAAAACGTAATCCTTCCAGGGGGACGCAGCACGAACCTAACCTAACCTTCTGAATAGATTTTAACACTTTAACCTTTCTGTAATGGGCAAGTAAAACAATAGCGAGTCGGTTCTGGCACTCGCCGGCCGCTGCCGCGGCACGCTCGCTTCGCTCGCTCGGCTCGTGCATGGGGGGTCACAGTTCAAACCTAACCTAACCTACTGAGTCGAATTTGATACTTAAACCTTTCTGTAATAGGCAAGTAAAACAATAGCGAGTCAGTTCTAGCGTGGGGGTCGTAGTTCAAACCTAACCTACTGAGTCGACTTTGACACTAAAACCGGTCTGTAATGGACAAGTAAAACAATAAATTTACTTACTGACAATGTTTATTTTCAGTCGATAGTAATAGTATAATCACGATTGTATGGAAATCAAATAAAAAGATTATGAAAATCTGGCAATAGTTTATCTGTTATACGATTATATGGGAACCAAAAAAAAAGATTATGAAAATTTGGCAATAGTTTATTTGGAAAATGGTACGATGGGAAACAAAAAAAAGTATTCTAAGAATCTGGTATATTGAGATCTGGATTATGAGAATACGGGAAACAAAAAAATACTTTTTAAAAATCTGGTTTTGGTGCATCTGGAAATTGATTCATCTGGGAAATTAAAAAAGGAATTTTAAAAATTTGTCATTCATTACATCTGTCTTTTAAAAGTTCTAACAACCGTTTTCGGGGTTTTAAGATTCGGGTAATAGAAATTCGAGTTTTTAATAGGTTACCCATAAAGAAGTTTCACTTCTTACGTGTGTACACTAGTACACGCACACATTTTTTTTCATAAACGCCTTTTTTTCGTCGTCGGTTAATACAACTTACCCAACTTCCCGTCACAGTCCAAATCTGCCAAAGCCCATATTTGGGCCAGTGTTTGTTGTGGCAATCTCTATTGTAGCATTATGGACCTAGCTTATTTGTACTTTTAATTATTTAAGTGATACCAGTTTAACACTAGATAAATGGCCAAAAGTGGCACTAAGTCTGCCTATAATACGTGCAGGCAGAGTTTTGCTTCGGACATTTTTTTTCGGTTATGAGTAGTTTTATTTTTATTTTTCATAGACGTCTTTTTAGTCGTCGTTTAATATAACCATATATAACTTACCCAACTTCCCATCACAGTCCAAATCTGCCAAAGCCCATATTTGGGCCAGCGTTTGTTGCGGTAGCCTCGACTGTAGCATTATGGACCTGGCTTGAGCGCCTGATACTGAACCAGATTTGGCCTTGTCTGTTGCATTGAAGAGTTGAGTGTATCTGTAAAATAATAAAAAAAAAGTATGTACGTGAAAAATTTTTTATAAAAAATGGCGTAGAATACTCTTACAAAATATGGTGTCAAAATCTTGAAAATATTAAGAAAAAAATGGTACCAGTGTGCTGTATTGTATTTATATGTAACGATTTTTTAAGTCTGAAAAAGGATTAGTTGGAAAAAAGTATTTTTTAAAATCGACGCTAGAATCCTGCATTTTGTTATAGTAGAGCCATTTTAATAGGCAACATTTGACAGTTCAACAAAATTCAACAAAATAACCTAGTAACGGCGACATAGAATAACATGTTATTTCGTTTTGTTAGAACTGTACATTTGCTTAACTTTTTTCAATTACGATTACATATTTATAATAATAATGACCGATTCAAGTAATTTTAAGATTTGATTTTACTGATAAACCATTCAAACTCAAACTCAAACATTTATTTATTCAATTAGACTTCTTCGAGAAGCACTTTTGAAACGTCATTACATATTTTTTACATTTACCACCATGTAAACATAATAAACAATTTCTGATTTAAAGAACTGACGTCGCTACAATTTTGTGTCAATAAACCTTTTTTCTTTTTAAATACCAGAGACGTTAAAATCTGACATCTAGAATCGAATGAATTGATTACTTTATTTTCACTTGTTAATAAAAATCATCATAAATTAATAAATGCGTTGTATGCGAAAGAAAGTATATTACTGGGACAGGGATTCGCCTGATGAATTTTAAAATTGATATGTGTTTCAAGTTCGATTGAAAAATGTTTCAAGTCCATATCGATTAATTCACTTTAATCGATGTTTTTAAGCAGGTTACCTCTCTTCGAAGATAAAATTGATAGACGTCAAATGTTGCCTATTATGAGAAGGCTCCCTAACATAATTTCTGGCACTGAGGTTCTACGGTTCTACGGTTACGGTACTAGACGCTAACACAGCCGTAATAAAGTTGAATATCGCGTGCGCTCTTTGATCGCGTTCGAGCTCGAAAAGTAAGTCTCAATTCTTATTTCGTTTATAACTAAAGTAATAATTGATCTAAAGAAAAAATATCTTGGGATTCGATAGTAAACTCTATTTTCTTACTGTTAACATTTATTTTAGACATAAAGTCCAAGTAAATCTTTAAAAAAATGTAATAATCCTTAAAAAAGGCATAATTTTTGAATAAAAAATGAATCGAGCGAAAATGTTACAATTACGTAACTGTCTTGTACATCGAAAGAAAAAGACCCAATAAATCATATATGTTAGCGCGTTTAATTTAAAGATAAAATTATATTTTAAAAGTAAATCAATTGATGAACTTAATGAATTATGTTAATAATAATCAAATGGATAAAAGTATTAATAATCATTTAATTATCAAATAATAATAATATTACATGTCATATTCAAAATAACAATCAAAACAACACAAATAACACCTGCGCTGACTCACACAGTCACGCCACTCGAATAATCGTCCTATAAATAACGGTCGTCTGCAGTTGCGAGTCATTCTTGTACCGACTTTCGTCGAGTGAAGATGTCTAAGAAATATTATATCAGTATTTCAATACGTAATACAACCACGCTTTAACATATATGTATGTACTAGTGTTGCCGAACTATCGATAGTTTGACTATCGATAGTTGACCTTGAAAATAAGTCAGAATATCGATAGCACTATCGATAGTATCGATATTATCGATACTATCGATACTATCGATAGCGTTAATCATGGAATACTATTGATGAACTGCAATAGTATCGATAAAATCGATAGTATTGATTGCCAATAGTTGCTATACTATCGATACTGTCGATAGTATCGATACTATTGCTACTGAATATTGCAACTACAATCGATACTATCGATAGTTTTGAGCTATCGATAGTAGTAAATTGTGCAATAGTATTGTTCACGATTTCTTGGTATAATGGGTCAGTCAATGGGCTTATTGGATTACGAATTAACGAACTAAAAAAAATGGATTGTACAAAGCGCCAATAGATAACTTGAAAAGTATTATAACCAAACATCTAGTTCTCTGTCATCCACTATAATATTATTGATAAAGCAATACTATCGAGAAAAAGGTCACTATCGATGGGACGATATTATCGATAGTATCGACACTATCGATAGTATCGATAGTTCGTTCGATATTGAGCTTCGATAGTATCGACACTATCGATAGTATCGATAGTTCGTTCGATATTGAGCTTCGATAGTATCGATACTATCGATGGTATTGCTATGTGTCGATAGTATTTACGCTTATAGGACTATCGATACTATCGATAGTATCGACACTATCGATAGTATCGATAGTGCTATCGATACTATTGCTTTTCCCCAACTATCGATAGTTAATCGATAGACTATCGATAGTGGACTATCGAGCGGCAACACTAGTATGTACTAAAGTTCCATTTTGATTGTATGTGTGCCTGTTTCAGAATATTAATGCAAATTCACATAAAATTTAGGGAGCCTCCCCTTAAATTGGCTGGACTATAATAAATAATTTCAAACATTAAATTAAAGTGTAATACTTTATTAGTATAGTATTAGAAAACACCACCAATTTAGAGAAAATTACAAAGATTTGCAATGTTTTAAAAAAGATCATTACAATTATGTGATCAACTAAGAATAGGATATTCATCAAATTCAAATTAAAAAAAATTATATAAATTAAATCTTTTTGAATTTGAATTTGAATTTAGCCTTTATTTGTAAAATGTCATCTAAAAAAAAAGATTTACTTAGAAATAATAATTGAATTTCAATAATAATTTTATTTTGTCTACTAATACATTTAATTAAAATAAAATCGTTATTTCTAAACGTAGATTATAAATAACTAGCGGTCCGCCCCGGCTTCGCCCGTGGTACATATTTCGCAAAAAAGGTAGCCCATGTTCTTTCTCAGGGTCTAAAGATTGTCTGTGCCAAATTTCATCAAAATCGGTTGAGAGGTTTATGCGTGAAAACCATACATACATACATAATTACAAACTTTTCCTCTTTATAAGTATAGATTAATAAGTAACTATGACGTCACAAATTTTTCCTGAATCGATCTTATTGTTTGCTGAATCATTTCCATTTTATGTCGTTGTTAAGAATCTTACGATCTATAAATAAATATACTAAAAAACGATGCGATTTTATATATATCTACTCACTTCAACTTCTGCTGTTGAGGTATATTCCACTCCACGGGGGGTGGACTGACCACACCCATAGGCACGTCTGTAGGACTTGTCACTACGGACCCTGTTAGTTAATAAATAAATAAATATTTCAGGACAATTTTCACACACGGCACGATCTGATCCCATACTAAGCTTTCGCTTGTGTTATGGAAACCAGATGGCTGATGAACGTACATATATAATTTTAAATAAATACTTATATAGATAATTAACACCCAGACCCAGAGCAAACATCTATGTTCATCACACTAATATTTGCCCCGGGTGGGAATCGAACCCACAACCTCTGGCTTGGAAAGCAGGGCCACTACCAACCAAGCCAACCGGTCAGTAATAAGTATTATTTATTTATTATTATTGAAACTATTATATAATTAACAAAGGAAAAATGTTAGAGTAAGGGGCGAGATTTAAGCCGCGTATATCTGCTTAAAAATACTATAAATATAAAATGGTGTATTCCTGAGAAAAATCGCATTACATTACTTAAAATGGTATTAAAATCTGAAAATCTATCTTCCTTTTTTTCTTTTCACTATCGTTCCTTTTTTTAAGCATGTGATGTTTAAGAACCTAATCATTGTTTTTGTATAATCTATACTAATATTATAAAGCTGAAGAGTTTGTTTGTTTGTTTGTTTGAACGCGCTAATCTCGGGAACTACTGGTCCGATTTGAAAAATTCTTTCGGTGTTAGATAGCCCATTTAACGAGGAAGGTTATAGGCTATATAACATCACGCTACGGCCAACAGGAGTGGAGAGCTACGGGGGTGAAACCGCGCGGAGCAGCTAGTAAGTTAATGTCTGTATACATATATATTTATATTTGTGTTTGTATTTAGTGTTAATATTTGTTTTGCTTACATTGAAATACTTGATTTTGAAAGTGGTGAAACCGCAAGACGTCTAGTTCATAAATAAATAAATAATATTAATAAAAATAACTCACCAGGCTTAGAAAACGACTCGCTCTTGACCGCCGTAATAGGCGTAGACGTAATTGGTTGACCGGGAATCGAACCTACTACACTTGGCGTACCATTCTTCGGTGGACTAACTATAGACGCAACTGTCGTTCCAGATGGCAGGGGTTGGCCCATCGCTAGTGGCGGATTGGCCATTGTTGGCGATTGGCCGAGCTGCGGCAGTGGCGAAGGTTGGGCCACCGGTTGGGCCAACGGTGGTGTCGGTTGTGTTAATGGTACAACTGGAGGTTGGGCCAAGGGTTGGACCACGGGTTGGCTCATGATTGGAGCTGTGCTTATCAAGGATTGCGACATTGGCACAGTTTGGGCAAGCGATGTCGACATTAACGGTTGCGAAGTTGGTATTAGGGGTTGGGACGACGAAATAAGCGGCTGTGACGTCATAAGAGGCTGTGACGTCATCATGGGTTGGGATGTCATCATGGGTTGTGACGTCATAAGGGGTTGTGACGTCATTAGGGGCTGTGACGTCATCGGCATCGGTGGTATAATTGGCTGGCTTGTGTTTACAAGCGGTTGCGATGACATAAGCGGTTGACTTGACATAAGGGGTTGTGATGACATAGGTGGTTGATTCGTCATTAGGGGTTGATTTGTCATTAGGGGTTGATTTGACATGAGGGGTTGAGTTGTCATTAGGGGTTGATTCGACATGAGGGGTTGATTTGACATGAGGGGTTGAGATGACTGAGTTATACCCACTAGGGGTTGATTCATCAGGGGTTGCTGGTTAATCAGGGGTTGCGGGGGTAAAGGTGGGGTTGGTTTGACCCCCGATATCAGATCTGGGACCGGTTTTTGGCCAAGGGACATATCTCCGAGGAGCGATTGAGATGGGGACAAACCAGATATAAGGGGTTGGGTTGCTGGCATTGGTGGGACTGGGGGTTTTGGAGGGGGAAAGTTCTGTTTTGGCCCTGTGAATGAAAAGAAAATTATGTCAATATCACTAAATTATCTATTACATTTTACTTTACGGTTAAATAAAATAATATAAAATAGTTGCCATGAAATAATATTGTATACTACGTACTTAGTAACATGTACTTTTTTATATTATTATGCTATACTAGATTTCCGCCCGCGGCTTCGCCCGCGTTTTCAAAGGAAAACCCGCATAGTTCCCGTTCCCGTGGGATTTCCGGGATAAAACCTATCCTATGTGTAAATCCAAGTTACCCTCTATATGTGTGCTAAATTTCATTGTAATCGGTTCAGTAGTTTTTACGTGAAAGAGTAACAAACATCCATACATCCATACTTACAAACTTTCGCCTTTATAATAATATTAAGATATACTTGCGCTAAAGTATTATTTTTGGAATTAATCTATACTTAATAATACAAAGCTGAAAAGTTTGTTTGTTTTAACGCGCTAATCTAAAGAACTACTGGTTCGATTTGAAAAATTATTTCGGTGTGGGATAGCCCATTTATCTAGGGAGGCTATTGGCTAGGCTATATCATTACGCTAAGACGATCAGGAGCGAAGTAATGTGAGTTAAACCGCGGGGCACAGCTAGTAAATGATATATTTGAGCGAAATTATTATTTCTGTAATTAATGATCATATAATAAAAACAATTCTGATTAACTACACGGAGCTTTGTGTATATTTGCATGTCAATATATGAGTCATAATATAACTCATAATCCATACTAATATTATAAATGCGAAAGTAACTCTGTCTGTCTCTCTGTTACTCAATCACGCCTTAACTACTGAACCAATTTGCATGAAATTTGGTATGGAGATATTTTGATACCCGAGAAAGGACATAGGCTACCTTTTATCGCGAAATAATAATATGTACCACGGGCGAGGCCGGTGCGGAACTCTAGTAGTATATACAGAATTTATTATTTCTGATACATAATATTATTAGGTACTTACCAGTAGGACTGAGAGAGGCAAGTAAAGATGGCGGAAGGCCCTTCGGTATTTCGATGCCGCGTAGTTTTAAATTGATTATCTGTAACAAAAAAATTGGTTGTTTGTAAAGTAGGTTTACAATCGAGATGTTTACGTGATAACATAATGCAGTGGCAGCGCTCGAGATGAGACGGGAGATCGGTCCGTCTCTCTCTCGTTATACCTGCGATCGCGCTCGTGAGGTTTTGGTGTGACACAAGTTTCTGAACATGTCACCCGACTAAAACGTTATCACGTCAAAATAATTTGTTACTTTAATTACAATAAAAAAATAAACCATTTCGTAGGAAATTTATTTTTTACTACATTATGTAGGTATAAACAGATACATACCTTGCAAGCGATAGAAAACTCTTTCAAATCCAATTTGCCATCAGCATTAGTGTCTGCTAACGTCCATATCTGCCCCAATATTGGTGGGGGCAGTTGGGACTGAAAACATAAATTATCGATGTAAATATAAAGAGAAAATATATTTATACTGCACTAGCTGCGCTTCGCGGTTTCACCCGCGAGGCTTTGCTTCTGTTGGTCTTAGCGTGATTATATAATATTATAGCCTTACTCGATGAATGGGTTATCTAACACCGAAATAATTTTTCAAATCGGACCAGTAGTTCCTAAGATTAGCGCGTTCAAACAAACAAACAAACAAACTCTTTTGTATATACTATATAGATACAAATAAACGCAAATCAAATATTTTCTCCATCTATTGTTAGTTTATATACTTAATTCATTCATAAGTAATTTCATATATTATATTTAATTTCCCCTCTATTTTATATTTTTCTATTCATTGACTCAAAGTACGTACAGCAATAATATTTTCACTTGTTCCTTCATAATATTCACTTGAAATAACCTCCTTCCCCAAAATAATATCTATAGTTAGGTACTTAATACTATAACTATAAGGCCTGGCGCCGATATGACGAAGCGCAATATTCATCGTCAAACAATTATCGACATTGTCCTCATTGAAATAAGGTTCAAAAACGCGCAGCGCGCTACCATTCCCATGTGACGCTTCGATGTTCCCCGAAATAAATTGTTATTTGATTTCGAATTTTATATCAATGAAAACAATGTCGAAAATAGTTTGACAATGAAACATGTGCTGCGCTTCGCCATATCTGCGCCGCGGCCGGGCTTAAACAAAAAAAAGTTTTTGGACGACAACATTTTACACGTATTTTACATAAGACCGCGCGGCAACAGCGCACTAACCGCGCGAAAAAGGCGCGGACTGGCAACGTAGCATGAAAGGTAGCATGCGTATTGAAATTGCATTGTTTGAAGTTGCAATAATAATAATAAAACATTCTAAAACAAAATGTTATTGGTGTTTTGTCCAAATTGTATTTTAATAAATAAATTGTAAATTTTAATGAAGGTATTGTTGTCGTATTGTTACTATTACTACATAAAAATCATAATACTTCAAGCATTTCGACTTTCCAAATATACAATGCACTTTTTATTGTAATTTATCCTCAAAAGCCTTTAAAATAATAATAATATTTTATTTCTTTCATTCCAGAACAATAAAAATCTCTCATTGCTATTTATTTCACTTCACTACATAGTAAATATTAAAATATGTTATGACGGTAGATTCGAATTGCATCTAGAAGTCTAATCGAATAAATAAATATTATAGTTTGAGTATAAAACAAAGTCATTTTCCACCGTCTGTGTCTGTATACTTAGATTTTTCTTGAATGACCGGTTGGCTTGGTTGGTAGTGACCCTGCCTTTCAAGCCAGAGGTCGTGGGTTCGATTCCCACCTGGGGCAAATATTTGTGTGATGAACATAGATGTTTTCTCTGTGTCTGGGTGTTAATTATCTATAGAAGTACATATTTATATAAAATTATATATATGTATGTTTATCAGCGGGCTCAGCCATCTGGTTTCCACAACACAAGCGAATGATTAGTATGGGATCAGATTGTGCCATGTGTGAAAATTGTCCTGAAATATTTATTCATTTATTCATTCATTCATTCACTCCACATACCTGCAGCATGAATCGTTTTGCTTGTTCTCCAGTGAGGATCCCATTAACGGGCCCCAAATTACGGAAATGCTCTGCAAACTTTGCATGCTCATGCGGTAGAATTGTCCAGGGGTCGGCCGCCATCTGTAAAAAATAATGACAACTAATGAGCCGCAATTCACAAAATGTAGTGTGATTATTTATATTTTATTTTATTGTTTGTAACCAGGGTATGTGTGGTGTGGTGGAGTTGAAGACAATAAATTATTTCTTTCTTTCCTTCTAATTACAAAGATCTCTTTATAATAAACTAGCGGTCCGCCCCGGCTTCGCCCGTGGTACATATTTACGTTTTCTCTACATAAAAACCATCCTCGTACTTCAAGGAATATAATAAAAAAAGAATTATCGAAATCGGTTCAGCCGTTCTCGAGTTATGCGCTTACCAACACATTTTGCGATTCATTTTTATATATAAAGAAGATTATACTAACAATAAAATTGAAGTGTCTGTTTGTAATATTAAAATAATAACCACTTCTTACTAAATGCGTGTGGAATGTGGATGTATATGTGGTAAATATACCAAAAATTTTAATTTTATGAATTTTTGTCTATCTGTCAGTTCCGGCCGTTCTGGAACGGCTGGACTGATATTGAGGAAACTTTCAGTGATAGCTGATACAATAAGCAGTAACTTAGGCTACTTCTTAACTTGATAATTCATAAGTATTAGGGTTAAAAGGAAAACTTATTTACACCAGTGCAGTGTAACCATAGGACGCAGCTAGTAATGGAGCTTAAACCTCATGAATTATGGTATTATCAACAATTGATAAGTGTACAAAGTTTGAATTAAATCTGTCCGTTTAAAGTGGGTCAATATCAAGTGTAAAGGTAAATCTAAGTCAGTACAAACATACAGGTGAAGCTGGCAAAAGTGTGTAAAAAATTAAAATGTGTTGAGTGTGAGTCAAAATTGCAACTAATTATTTGTAAAAATTTAGAGCAAACGGACCAATCTGACAATTGACTGATCATTCTTAATAAACTCCTACTAATATTATAAATGTGAAAGTTTGTGAGGATGTGTGTGTGTTTGTTACTCTTTCACGCAAATTATACTGAATCAATAACAATGAAATTAAGCACACATATAGAGGGTAACTAGGATTAACACATAGGATAGGTTTTATGCCGGAAATCCCACTGGAACGGGAACTACACGGGTTTTCCTTTGAAAACGCGGGCGAAGCCACGGGCGGAAATTTAGTTTTATATGATTTTGTTTTTATCATTCTTTGTGTTTGATTAAGGCTTATAAAGAAATAAATTGAATAAATATCATAAGAATCGAGATAAATGAGAACCTTCAAGTTAAAGCTGGGTGGGGCTGTGATCATGGCCATTAGTTTTAATATGAAATGTCTAATTATAATTGTGTTACTTTTAGCTTCAGAGATTCATAGCAAACCAGATTGACTATGTTCTATATATTTTAATAGAAATGAACTTATGCAAAATGCCTATAAAACATACACCTTTTATATTTACTTACCATTTAGTTTTTGAAAAAGGAACTGGATTTTTTTTTCTGGCGCAAAAATTAAGAATATACCAAAGCTGTTAGGTTCGAATTTCGAAACAGTTAGTTAAGAAAACGAGATATTTTCTCATCAGCCAAACTCTACCAGAAGACTAAAGCACTAATTATCTAATTTCTAGCATTTAATATTAAAAAGGTATACCAAGTCACACCCTATAAATTTGGTACTGCGTAAACATTAACAAAATTGAAGTAAA
Source organism: Colias philodice (assembly GCF_061535455.1). Taxonomy (NCBI): domain Eukaryota; kingdom Metazoa; phylum Arthropoda; class Insecta; order Lepidoptera; family Pieridae; genus Colias; species Colias philodice. The sequence goes on from NC_143116.1 coordinate 4,915,686, forward strand.
TTGTGTTTTGGAATTCAAATTAAAATGTACTGTTACTAAAACATTATTACGGTATATTACGGTATTTAAATATCTTATCTAAACTTACAGTTTGTTCTGTATCCTCTTGTATCAACAATAACGCCCCTTTTAACACTTTTTAAAAGTTTAAAGAGAAATTCTGGAATCTGGGCTTTCTCGAATCTGTATTGATCGGACTTAACTGTCATATCCAAAGTGTTACCAACTCTCAAAAATATTTATCCCTAAGTTTGTGTCAAAAACCCCTAAAAAGGCATAAATTATTCAGTTGTCCCCCTAAAAAATATACAAATATAAATTCATAATGATTTAGAAAAAAAGACGTGTGGCACTCGGGGACTGCCGCGGTAAAGCTATTGCATGCTATGCCTTCAAGCCACACCTCGCCCGTCGGAGTGCGGAGCGTGAGGTTTTTCGTTACTAAATTTCTGGATTCGGTCCCCGCGCTCAAGGCCCGCGATAGAAGCTATGCATTAGCTTAATAATATGCTGTAATATGTTTCAAAAGTATTTTTATTACAAGTTATAAAATATTTCGCCTTCATCTGAAGATAATTCGACATCACTAGATATCGGTATGAGTCGCTAGGTCAAGAAACAAATATTATAACTAGCTAAGTAATTATCAATTTAAAAATATTAAAGAGTCAAAAAAAATCCCTGAAAATACCCCTAAAAATTTCAGACCCCTAAAAAAATCCTATCTCACTTATTTACCCCCTAAATCTGGGGGGAAAACCCCTAAGTTGGGAACCGTACAGTCTGATATTCGAATGACATAACAGCTGATAACGTTTAAAAATTATTATTTTGTGTTTATCAAAAACATTTTTTAATTTCTAATTTTAACATCATGGCAAAATATTAATTGAAAATTATATATACGTACGTATATGAAATTTAAATAATATTGTAAATAAAATACTAGTGATGTAAATAATAAAATATTTAGTTTTATATCTTCTCCGTATTTCTAAATTTCTGAACGTTTCCGATCCCGTCTATGTCAATCACACGCCTCGGCTATTGACAAATGACAATTGACATATTTTTATTTTCAACTTTGATCAGCATTTCGTCTCATTGCGTTTGCATAATTTTGAAAAATATTACTCTATTAATAAAGCCGATAAACACAAAAATGAAAGTAGCAGACAACGTTAACCCCAATGTCTACGAAAAAGGTTCAGCCAGAGAGCTAACTCGAGCCGATTTTGACGAAAATATCGCAGATGAATTTGACACTCGAGAAGTATTTGATTTAATACGCAATATTTGCGATCCAGAGCACCCTTTATCATTGGAGGAGCTTCGAGTTGTAGAAGAGAGTAACATCCAAGTTGATAATGAAAATAATGCCGTGCATGTCTTCTTTACGCCGACTATACCACATTGCAGTATGGCCACCCTGATCGGTATGTTTAACCTCATTTAATAAATAAATACATATTTTTTCAGGACAATTTTTCACACACGGCACGATCTGATCCCATACTAAGCTTTCGCTTGTGTTATGGGGGGTTTCTTTAGAGAACTGCCGCACGTATTATAGGTTTTTTGTGGGGGGGGTGGGGGGGAGGAGGGGGGGACCCTCCCACCAAAAGGGGAAAGTTAGGAAACCAATAGTTTTGGAGAAAAATCAATTTGGTATTTCTTTAGAAATTTGCGGCACGAATTAAGGGGGGGGAGGGGAGGGAAAGGGAGGGGTGAGGTAAGGGGAGACCCCCTATAAAGTGGGGGGGTGCGGAAACCCCCCCTTCTATTTTTTTTAAATTTTTTTTGAGATTATATTTATACTAGCTTACCGCCCGCGGCTTCGCCCGCTTTGACTTAAACCTAATAAATTATATACTAAAACCTTCCTCTTGAATCACTCTATCTATTAAAAAAAACCGCATCAAAATCCGTTGTGTAGTTTGAAAGATTTAAGCATACAAAGGGACATAGGGATAGAGAAAGTAACTTTGTTTAATAATTATACTATGTAGTGATGTAGTTAGAAATATAACGAAGATTATGAGCTTTCTTGACTGCTTCGGCGCTGCAGAACGTGGCGCTTGCCCCCCTGTACCTCGTTGCAGGCAGGAGTCTTCACTCGCCTTCGTAGCTTCGGCTTTTTGGTCGCCTTTGGCGACCAGCCTCAGCCACTCCGGCTCGCTTGACTCTGCCTGCTCCTCAGCACACGCGGGCGCCACGCTCCTCCGCGCCTCCGACTTTTTTAATACACTCTAGTGTATAACAGACAAGTACCACGTGGAATCGGGGTGGACAGATTCGGTTCTGTGATTAACAATTTGTGTGCAATATACATACAATAAAAACATTTTTTTTTAAATAATTATTTATTCAAATCTTGTTTGATGTTTGATACAATTTAAAATGGCAATGAATGGATCCATTTTATTTTTTTCCACCCATCGTCTCCACATATTCTATAATATTATCACTGAAGTTTGCTGGGTGGTTATAGTTATCACTTATCTATTTAAAAAATCTTTTTACAACATGCCACTGGGACTCAAATGGGTCAGAGGCAACAAATGGGTTGTCTGGGTCTGAATGATTAACTTTTTTATGAACATACCCATATCGCCCCAAACAATCATATGCTCGCCAATAATCCGTATGAATTGTTGTCCCCTCAGCAACATGCTTTTGAATGAACAATGTTTTTTAATATTATGTACATTAAGACATTTGTTATCTCTTTCAAACACAATTCTTGTAGTTTTGTCAATGTAACTCAAACAATTTTGAACATAATCTCAAAAATTAAAAAAAAGATTTCTCTGTAATTACACGTTTCCGCACGAAAAGCCGCTAATGTATGTTTCGGGGCATCATTATCGATCGATAAAAATTAAAATCGCGCCGAAATTCGTGCCGCAAATTTCTAAAGTCAACCCATCAATTTTCCTATTCTAATCTCAAAATGTATGGAAGTGGTGTAACAAAAATTTTACGATACATAAATAAAATACAAACAAGTTGTGAAAACCTACGTAGTTTTTTTTATTTGAGTGGGAATCGCCCTAAAGTCGCTTCTGGCACTCGCCGGCCGCTGCCGCGGCACGCTCGCTTCGCTCGCTCGGCTCGTGCGGCAGTTAAAATGTTAACCTAATAAGCTCATCGCTTCGCTCCTCGCTACCTATTTGAATACGAAAAGTAAAAGTTTAATAGTTTTTTAACCTACATAGATTTTTTTTAAGCTATTGCATAGCTTCTATCGCGGGTCTTGAGCGCGGGGACCGAATCCAGAAATTGCGTAACGAAAAACCTCACGCTCCCCACTCCGACGGGCACGGAGGTATGGCTTGAAGGCATGCTATGTAATAGCTTTGCCGCGGCAGTCCCCGAGTGCCACACGTCTTTTTTGTTTGAGTGGGAATCGCCCTAAAGTCACTTCTGGCACTCGCCGGCCGCTGCCGCGGCACGCTCGCTTCGCTCGCTCGGCTCGTGCGGCAGTTCAAGAGTTAACCTAACACGCTCGTCGCTTCGCTCCTCGCTACCTATTTGGATATTAGAAATAAAAGTTTAATAGTTTTTTAACCTACCTACGTAGATTTTTTTTTTTGAATAGGAATCGCCCTAAAGTCGCTTTTGGCACTCGCCGGCCGCAGCGTAGTCACAGTACAGTGAAATGGAACGTCTTGGTCCGCTTTTTTTGCACAACAAAACGGATAAAAGCACTTTTTTCGCACAAAAAATTATTAACTTTAAAATTAATAACTAAAAAACTACAAGTTTCCTAACGATAATATTTTGGAATTACAATCTTACATTACATAGCTAACTAAAAATATAAATATTTCCAACAAATTCGTGCGGCAGTTAACTAAAGCCAACCCTGTTATGGAAACCAGATGGCTGATAAACATACATATATAATTTTAAATAAATACTTATTTAGATATTCAACACGCAGACACAGAGCAAACATCTATGTTCATCACACAAATATTTGCCTCGGGTGGGAATCGAACCCACGACCTCTGGCTTGGAAGGCAGGGCCACTACCAACCAAGCCAATCGGTCAGTCATAAATATATATATTGTATTATAACTAGCCGCTCGTCAATCCCAGGCTGATCCGTAATAGAAACGAAATAATATAGCATATGTGACTGTGACTCGGGACTCGGCTTACTGCTGTTGAAAGAATTTTAAAATCGGTACCTACATTAGCTTTTTTTTGTTAATCATTAGGTATAATGTTATAATGCCCCGCAAGTTGATATTGCGATGGAACCTTGTCACAATAACAGCCGCGTGACGTCATCCGTCGCAAAAAAGTACAGAAATTTGGAAAATCCAAAAGTGCACGCCTCATAATTTTTTTTTAATAATTATTTATTAATTATTATTTTTGTTTATTTAATAACAATTAAACCACATCGAATCAGACCCTGAAAAATGAAAGGGTTCTATTCCTAAGCATACTCAAGCGTAAGAGAAAAAAAAAGACTCGATTAGTAAAGTATTTCGGTCGCTATCGTGTTAACAAGAAAATCCTCCGCACATACAGACACACAGACGTCCAAGACAGAACTTTTTTAAACTGTTTTTTAACTAGTTTAAATAACAAAAATGACATCAAAAATATCATGAATGTTAAAAATAGTGTTTTTTCTTAATATGTGTGTGTATGTATTATCTTACAAGTGCAATGTATGATACATAAAGACATTTTAAGTTTGAAAAATCAGATGTTTTGCGCGAAGTGACAGTAGTACCCACCTCAACGCTTCGCTTATGAGGCGTGCAATAGCAAAAACAGTTTTTATAAAAAGTAAATATGCTAGGGTAATGGGCACGGAAATATAGACATAATATATATTTCCATGGGTAATGGGTTTATTTGTAATAGCGAGACGGCTGTTTATGACCATAGGTATATTTCTAAGAAATTTCGGCACCATATAAAAACTAGTTTTGTATGCTGCTTAGGTATAAAAAAACAATGATTACACCCATAAGTACGTAACAATTATATTGTTGACTAGCTGCTCCGCGCGGTTTCACCCCCGTGGCTCCACTCCTGTTGCCCGTAGCGTGATGAAATATAGCCTATAGCCTTCCTCGATAAATGGGCTATCTAACACCGAAATAATTTTTCAAATCGGACCTGTAGTTCCCGAGATTAGTGCGTTCAAACAAACAAACAAACTCTTCAGCTTTATAATATTAGTATAGATGTGTAAATATAAAAATATTTTTTAATTAATGTTATGTAATTATAAATTATAAATAAAACCAGGTTGGTATGTAAAAAATCTAAGTTTATTTATTAGCGAACGGTACTGACGCGACGGGGCGACGTCGACTACGTCACCAAGATGGCCGCCAATCGCAATATCAACTTGCGGGGCTTATACATAAATACTATAGTCTATAGGTGGCAAGTAACTATAGCGTTAAATTAAATGTAGAGATGACTATTGTGCAATGTGCATAGTTACTGTCGCGCCCATCATTATATTATTCAGATGCCTTATATTTAACTTCTTACTTAGGTTTGGGCCAGCACTGAAATGTTATGCTGAAAATTATTGCTTATAATACAAACAAAAATACAATGTGTGTGTCCCTCTGTTACTCTAGTAGATTTTTTACAAATGGGATAATTTTTTTGCTCATAATTATATATTATAATTTGTCTGGATGTTAATCTATACTAATATTATAAGGCTGAAGAGTTTGTTTGTTTGTACGCACCAATCTCAGGAACTACTGATATATAGCTTATAGCCTTACTCGATAAATGGGCTATCTAACACCGAAAGAATTTTTCAAATCGGACCAGTATTTCCTGAGATTAGCGCGTTCAAACAAACAAACAAACTCTTCAGCTTTATAATATTAAGTATAGGTAAATGAATGTTGTGCCATAGAAATTGAACAGCTATTAATTATTTGTGTGTATCGACCGCCTAGAAATAAATTGGATGATCAAAATCTGTTCTTTCGAAAGTTACTGTCCTAATAAGAAAAAATAGTAATACGCTGTGACTTAAATATATACACTCACATTTTATAAAATTTTTCAAAACGGACCTGTTTTTGGTTTTGGTTCCTGAGATTAACACGTTCAAACAAACAAACAAACTCTTCAGCTTTATAATATTAGTATTGTAGGGCGATATACCCAGTGGTGGGCTACGTGGCTAGTGTTGGTGGGATTTGTTGTAAAATCAAACTAAAAGTTACACTAATTAATTTATTTCTTACTAGCGGTCCGCCCCGGCTTCGCCCGTGGTACATATTTCGCAATAAAAGGTAGCCTATGTTCTTTCTCAGGGTCTAAAGATTATCTGTGCCAAATTTCATCAAAATCGGTCCAGTAGTTTATGCGTGAAAACCATACATACATACATACACAAACTTTTCCTCTTTATAATATTAGTATAGAAATCACTACTTTTATAACACTGTTACTGGCTAATGTTTAACTTTTAATGCTATTGTTAATAATTGTTATATTATATGTTAATTATTCTGTTAAATATATGTTATGTTATATGTTTAATGTTACGTGTCGCGACGGTAATATGTTATTTTGTGGACTGACTAATTTAGGTTAAACGCCGCCCGCGATACCAAGTATTGCTGACTAGGCTGTTCGGTGGTTATTGCACCGAACATGCTCCCGGGCGACAAAGGACAGGAAGTCAGGATTACTTTTTATCGCATATAGCACTTGTAGTGTTTGAGTAAAGTATAGGTACTATATCCCCGGATGTCTCGGGTTCGCGGGTAGTGGGGAGCACAGTCACGCAGCAGCATCAGGCGTGAGCGGACGTGTGTTTACCCTAGTTACTGGCGACGTAACGAGCCATTCCCATCCATTGCGTATACGAGTGTGAACACGTATCTACATTTGGCGACGAGGATAAAGTCAGACCTATAATTTTAAATAATTATTCTTAGAATTTATAAAAAAAAGGGAGGTAGATTACTAATGTTATTACGTTACGTTTTCCTTTTGTTCAAGTCGTAAGCGATAATCATGATTTAGGCTTTGAGTTTGACACATAGGATGCTTACCTACTTACGTACGCGACGTCAAGGCACTAAACTAAACGTAACACTAACCTGACGCCGCGCTAATATTATGTCAAACGTGTTGTACCAGTATATTTTATATGGTTGTAATGCGCAGTAACTACTGTATACTGCTAAACAGATTACCAAGCGTGAAGCGCCAGCGCTGGGTGTACCTACTCAGACGCTTGACGTCTAACGTTATAATTTTCATAAAATTTATATTAGCGTCAGATGAAATATTTGCTTTTAATGTATTTGAGTACATAATTATTGTAAAACGGATATTATTAGTTAGGAAAAAACCTAGCGTGTACAAAATTATTGTATTATGATAATTCTTACTTATATACTCATGACACAAACAATGATATTCTGCTAAATGATTTCTCTTTATAACATGATCTTAATAGCTTCACCTACTTGTATTAAGTTAGTCCTTCAGACTAGATTTTAACCCATTTTGAACGGGCAGATTTGGTTCAGTATTTGCATACTTATCAGGGATCGGTGGTAATGCAATAGTTCTTAAGTTAATGGTTTGCGAGTTTTTAGGCTACGCTTTGGTGTATAGGGCTTTGCTTAGCGAGGCACTAGTCAATCGGTATGACATGAGCAGAGCGTGACACTAAAGCTACGCGGTGCTAAGTACGTGCACTGTCTGCCAAAGTTATTATATTATGTAGTTACCCACATGAGGTTAAATAAGCCAAACAAAGCGGCCAATGATTTTGTATCATAAATTTTGTACTTACTTACTTACTACTTACTTACTAGAGTGGCGCAGGGACCCAAAGTGAGTCTTGGCCTCCGACAATAAGAGCCTCCATTTGACTCTATCCTGCGCCATCTCTTGCCAGTTTTCAATCTGGAGGCTGCGCAGGTCTTTGGCAATTTCATCTTTCCAGCGGTACCTGGGACGTCCAACCGGACGGCGTCCAGATGGCTGTCCCAGGTACGCTCGTTTCGCTGCTCGATCTTCCCCCATTCTTTCCACATGGCCGTTTTGGCCGTGTGTCGTTGGTATTGGGATCAGATCGTTTCTCTCTTCTTGTCGGTTTCGTAACGTGATAGTTTTTTAACGTGATAGTTTTTCATAAATTTTGTAGATTGTATTAAATATTATGATTTAATTATGTAATTGCAGAGCTCTGTTTTATAATAGTAAATAATATGTACATTTATAGGGCTGTAACTACTTATTATAAATAATAATTATATTTTATAATATAGTCGGTATCAGAACAATTAATAAATATGACATGATCATTTTGTTTCGAAATAGAAGACTTTATGTGCCACCATAAAGAAAAAAATGCAATTCTTAATAATCAAATAAAATTAAAAAGAAGAAATAGCAATAGCGGCAAAAAGGATTACCGCAAAGCAGCAACCATTAATTGAAGGGTATGGCTGCTCATAGGAGACCACGTGACTGTACGGATGCAATAATTTTCTAATAAATATTACGTATATTATGACACTGTATGATAGACATAATTTATATTTGTTTATATTATAATATGTTGTCGTAAAAAGTAAATGAAGACATAACTTATTCCTCTTCTACGTATTAGTTGTTCAAATATACTTAATTCATATAATATCCGCCTACTGTACCTTAACCTCTTTTGCTGTTATTTATTGTCTTTCTGTCAACTTCATCTGTGTGTACAATAAAGTATTTTTATTATTTATTATTATTACACTCTTTACGCGTGCACACTGCACAGTACCCGCTGTACACATTTGTATGGCCATAAAACTATTTAGAGTATTAAGTCGGAAGTTTTATGTAGGTACTACAACTTATACTTACTGGATACAAAATCTATTAACTGTACTGTAGTATCTTATAGCGAATTGTGTACCGACTAAATGAAATAAAATTATGTAAGTAGTATCCAAAAGAAAGATATAACTTTATAATTGATCTACGCTTGATCTACGTATTTCGCTTAATATTAAGTATGCAATTGTAAATATTAAATTTATATTCGATCAATATATACATACTGGCTGACCCGACAGAAGTTGTCTTAATTATGAATATGAACGGTCAAACGCGTAGTCTTCTAATTATTAAATAGCGCCATCTATTGAATACTTACTCAATCCAGTCAATAGATGCCGCCATATTATGTAAGAATCGATTGGAGTTAACAGATACACAGAGAACTGACTATCAAATAAAAAAAAAAAAATATATATATTTTTGCGACTATAAACTGAAATGTAACCTATTCATCTTCAAGTTAGACGAGACTGCACACTGGGTGCAAATCAAATCTATATATACAAGGCTCAAGGGTGACTGTGTGTCTGTCAAGTGATCTATCGGCGCGCAGCCCAAACCACTGGACGTATCGGGCTGAAATTTGGCATGCAGGTGGATGTTAGGACGTAGGCGTCCGCTGAGAAAGGATTTCCCGAAAGTCTTGCGGGAGCGGGGAAAGGCGGTTATGCACGTACGGGGTCGTGGGCGGAAGCTAGTTTAAAATAAAAATAATGAATAAAATTATTGGTTTATGCAAGATATATAGGCTGTACGAGCCTTCATTAAATGTAAATCGTGCGTGATTGGTTTATAGGCAGTACGAGCCTTCATTAAAAATGTAAATCGTGCGTGATTGGTTGTATAGGCAGTACGAGCCTTCATTAAATGTAAATCGTGCGTGATTGGTTGTATAGGCAGTACGAGCCTTCATTAAATGTAAATCGTGCGTGATTGGTTGTATAGGCAGTACGAGCCTTCATTAAATGTAAATCGTGCGTGATTGGTTTATAGGCAGTACGAGCCTTCATTAAAAATGTAAATCGTGCGTGATTGGTTTATAGGCAGTACGAGCCTTCATTAAAAATGTAAATCGTGCGTGATTGGTTGTATAGGCAGTACGAGCCTTCATTAAATGTAAATCGTGCGTGATTGGTTGTATAGGCAGTACGAGCCTTCATTAAATGTAAATCGTGCGTGATTGGTTGTATAGGCAGTACGAGCCTTCATTAAATGTAAATCGTGCGTGATTGGTTTATAGGCAGTACGAGCCTTCATTAAAAATGTAAATCGTGCGTGATTGATTTATAGGCAGTACGAGCCTTCATTAACCCTTAAATTGTCACCCCTAGATAACTTGTGTGTATAATGTTGAAATTTAGAGGATGTGTTGGAATTAGGATAGAAAAGAGGAAAATGAAAAAAAAAATTAAAAATTTTATTTTTTTCTATGGTTTTCACTATGTCACATAAAACGGACATTGCCAATTATATGTACATGTTCGAACCGTCACATATAACGGACATTGCACATTATTCCTGCAACCGTGGTACATGAATACAATGCACATTTTCAGCTCTGTAATTCAAAATTGTTATCAAATTATAATAATGGACGATCTAGTATAAGCTTTTCAAACATCTGTCTTAAAATATTGGTTAAAACTTTAACGATATCGTTAAAAATAATGGAATTTAAAAAACGACACTACCAAAAATCACAGCCTAAGAATATGCTAAGAATGGGAATAGAAATAGTATTTCATAGCCTGAAAACTTATCTAATACACCAAGAAATTCCTCTTCCCATTCACTTAATTGTACAGATTGAAATGTGTTTGCTTCATCGTATGCAAAGAAGTCGTATATACCATGCCTGAAGTACGAAAACAAACACGAAATTTAATTCACTTTTTTTTGGATTCTTTGACATCCATTTGCTGCCAGTTTTTTAATTTGTAAGGTATTATTATTTAAATTATCAAACATTGGGTGGTATTTCTGGTAAGTAACATGATGCTGTGGCTGAAGAACTACTGAGAAGTAGGGAAGATTCATCTCGCACCGCATGTAATGGCTTTAATTCTGCAGCAATAATATTTTGTTGATGGTAAAAATTCTGAATTTTTGGGTCTTCATTGTGTCTCAAATCAATATGTCGTATTATTCCGGAGGTATGGTGCTGGGGGTAAATGGTTAACATTGTTATCATAGTGAAATCACTCCCGTAGGTCTACATTTCCTTCGAAATCGTCATCTCAACTCAATATTAGACTCTTCAGCTTCCGCCAGAGGTAGTGAGGGAATTTTTTATTGATTGCCAAGTCATGCTCCTGTAAAACATAATAAAAATAGAGAAAAATATATCAAAATGAAGACGTTGAAAATGGAGGGCCTTATTGGCAACGTCCGTTACATAGGACATGTGAAGAATACCCTAGTGTATACTCCAAGTTGTCAACGTCCGTTTTATAGGACATCATAAATAAACTAAGATTTTTATTCCAAATATTGTAAAATATGTAAAAATTATGTCAAAATACTATACTTACAATCGTATTCTAACTAATAATATAACATTATAAGCAAAATAGCCAAAATACTTACAGTTATTACCAATTTTATCAGGAGAGTCAAAAGATCCGTTTTTTGCAAATTTCAAATGGTCACCATTCGCGACTGTACTTCGCTTCGCTAATGAAACCTGCATGTACGCGAAGGACATAGCTAGTACCTTCCCAATTTACCAAATGGAAATGCCTAGGTCTACTGTAACAGCGCCAGCATGTGTGTAAATACTATGTCCTTTAAAACGGACGAAATCAATTTAAGGGTTAAAAATGTAAATCGTGCGTGATTGGTTGTATAGGCAGTACGAGCCTTCATTAAATGTAAATCGTGCGTGATTGGTTTATAGGCAGTACGAGCCTTCATTAAAAATGTAAATCGTGCGTGATTGGTTTATAGGCAGTACGAGCCTTCATTAAATGTAAATCGTGCGTGATTGGTGACATAGGCTGTACGAGCCTTCATTAAAAATGTAAATCGTGCGTGATTGGTTGTATAGGCAGTACGAGCCTTCATTAAATGTAAATCGTGCGTGATTGGTGACATAGGCTGTACGAGCCTTCATTAAAAATGTAAATCGTGCGTGATTGGTTGTATAGGCAGTACGAGCCTTCATTAAATGTAAATCGTGCGTGATTGGTGACATAGGCTGTACGAGCCTTCATAAATTGTAAATCCTGCGTAATTGGTTATGTAGGCTGTACGGGCCCTCCAAACCTTATGTAAAAGTAGTCTGAGCAGGACGGGCCGTTCGTCTTGAATTTGCGATAGCTGTATAGGCCTCATTTTAAAATGTAAACTATACGTATATTGTATGTTGTTTGTTAGCAGTAGGCAGTATGAGCCTTCATTATATTAATGTAAAGCATACAGACCATTTTTAAAGTGAAACTTTTATTACATCGTCTCAAACTTTTTGGTCTGTGTAGCGCATGCCGCGTGACGGTCGGCTACCGAGTAGGTATAAAGCAAGTTTCACTTTTACCGTGGTTTCATAAAACCACACAACATTTCTTGTAATTTTAATGAGTACTTTTTGTGTGATATATTGATAAAACATTTGACTTAATAATTAATGATGGTATATAGTTACTGTATTCACTTTTTTACGTTATGGTAATGATTTAAATGTTGTGTGCAGTTTTAATTGGGTTGTAATCTTAATACTGATTAATTTAGTAAGTTGATTTAAATGTTTGTGGATTATATCCTGTAACTGTGCCTTATATAAATAATAAATAAATAAATAAATACGTACCGGTGTTATCACATAAAATCAAACTTGATTTTAGGTTGTCCCTATTGGACTAAAGAATGACTAACTTACTTTCCCTCCTGGTATACTCGACCTAGAAGATGACAATGCAACACTTGCTTTTTGTGGGAAAAGATGGAAAAGGTGTTCTTGGATTTTCTTGGACGCGCGAAAGGCGCCGAAAAAAAATAGGGCCACTTTGTTATTGTTAGGTGGATCTGAGTTACAGGAGACTATTTACAGTCTACCTGAAATATATGTAACTGATTCTGAAGGAGTCGGTGTAGTTATTTGCCACAGCTATAGGAAAATAAGACGAGAAGCTACAGTGGGGAGTCTATGTTAGCACTGCCGCTGCTAGAACCAGCTCAGCTGCGTACAGTTCGGAACATGAGGCATCATTTCACGTATAAAGATACGACTAGATTGGATTATTAACTACTTTCATGACATATGGTTACTATGGGGCTTGGCAGCAGATATTGAAACTGTTCTTATATTGCACAAATGGCCCATACGCATTTATATAAATTGCGTGCTCGGGACTCACTAAGAGATACTGGCATCCTTACAGTAACTTCACAGTATATAATTAAATTTTTATAACGTTTTAAATGTACGCAATAATACTGCAATAATACGCAAGAGAAGGAGATAGACATTGTTATCACATAAGGAACAAAATAAAATTGACATGCTATTTTCCGGCTCTCTAATGGGTCAAGATATTGTACTCTTTTACAATAAAACTCCTGATAGAATTAAAGAGTTTAGTATTGGTAATTTTAAAACTTAAATATAAAACGTATTAGTTCAGTGAGCCTATTGCAGCATTAAGGAATATAATATGTATTATGGAGAATAAAAAGCCATGGAGGCTTGTCGCGTGGGATCCACGGGACGGTTCTTTGGCATCATCATTATGTTATATGTTAAATTAAATGTAATATTGTCATGATGTTAGAGGAATAGCTAAAGGGTTTCTTGCCGGTTCCATTCATGAATGATGCTTTCCGAATTGGTGGTAAAGCGTGAAATTATGTTGCGACGGTTCAAAGGAGCTTCTAGAAGAGGTCTTATTGAATGAGTAAATGTTGAGTTTGTGTTTTTATTTATCGAAAGGTATATGTTTCAACAAATAAAACAGGAAGAAGGAGAGATATTCGAGAAGTTGTAGGAAAACTGCGGAACCAAGCTGGAAAGTTGAATATACAAACAAGCTCCGAAGAACAAACGATGAAATGAAATTCTTTTGGAAAACAAGGGCATTCTCTGGAAGACAGAAAATAAAGATAAAATTTCCTCTCGGTTGTATAACGAACAAGAATTTGACAATTCCGATGTTAGAAAAAGGGGTTAAAAAACAATAGAAAATAACATACAGATAGAAAGAGGAGATTTTAAGGTCAATAACAAGTGATAAAGTATAATATGTAAAGGAGATGGAAAAGCGTAACAAACTGACAGCAAACTTTAAACCAACTCGAAACAGTGTAGAACGATTAGAAGGTGGATACGTACTTGTCAGAAACGTGGATACTAGCCAAAAGCATAGAAGTAATGTAACTTAATAAGAACAGAGGGAGAATGGAATGGAAGGGGTCCAGAAAGCTTAGGATACAGGTGGAGACAACGGTGATGTAAATGAAAGCGAAGAATACCGCTTATGAAATACCGAACTAAATCAGTCTGATAGCTTTCTATAATGTATGTCTATAAAGTATGTTGTAAACGATTATATTTTAATAAAAGAAAAAAAATAGAATAAGGAAGGGATGTAGTGTTTGAGTAAAGTATAGGTACTATATCCCCGGATGTCTCGGGTTCGCGGGTAGTGGGGAGCACAGTCACGCAGCAGCATCAGGCGTGAGCGGACGTGTGTTTACCCTAGTTACTGGCGACGTAACGAGCCATTCCCATCCATTGCGTATACGAGTGTGAACACGTATCTACAGCACTCATACCATATAGAAAGTTTTTGAACGAAGAACAACGTATTAGAGCGTATACGCACTATGCGGGTAGGCGCATTGCGGTCTGCGGTAGCCGCATCGCAGTGCGCATAGAAATGAATATTACGTACATAATTGTGCTTGCGGTCAGCCGGACGGCTACCCGCAATGCGGCTACCCGCATAGTGCGTATACGCTCTTAGAGATTAAGCATTATTTCATATGTAATAGAACACCCGTTTATCTAGTTTTATAGGAAATTTCTTAATTTTAATCAAATGTAAGCTTAAATTAATAAAATTAAACGACTTCAAGTGAAGTCTGACTTCCGAGTGTTGGCAGTCTGGACAACAACTTAGAAACAGCACGGTTTGGGTGTTCCAAAGTCAAAACGGAAAACCTGTTGAAATACCGCCAATTATTCTTTCCACAAATATATTCAACGTTTTTTAACATTGTTAATTATGGTGTTATATGAATTTGCCAGTCAGTTCAATACACGGCGTAAACTGACTGGGAATAAGAGGCCATAATAAGGCCCCAGATCGTGGCGTGTGTGAAAATTGTATGTAAATTATTATTATATGTATATACTAGCTTACCGCCCGCGGCTTCGCCCACTTTGTCTAAAACCTAATAAATTATATACTAAAAACTTCCTCTTGAATATCTATTAAAAAAAACCGCATCAAAATCCGTTTCGTAGTTTTAAAAATTTAAGCATACAAAGGGACATAGGGACAGAGAAAGCGACTTTGTTTTATACTATGTAGTGATTGTACATTTATAATTATATTTTGTCTTTTGCTAACGCCTTATTCTTTGCTAACCCTCCTCTTTTAAATGTCTTTCCCGCATTACTTACGGTAGCCTGGAAGAGATCGTTACCTAGCGATAAGGCCAACGATTGTACATATTTTCCTCTTAGCTTTATGTATCTCTATTTATTTTGTGTGTTGAATTAAATAAATCTATACTAATATTATAAAGAGGAAAGGTTTGTCATTATGTATGTATGGTTTTCACGCATAAACTACTGGACCGATTTTGATGAAATTTGGCACAGATAATCTTTAGACCCTGAGAAAGAACATAGGCTACCTTTTATTGCGAAATATGTACCACGGGCGAAGCCGGGGCGGACCGCTAGTAATAAATAAAATTGTCCTGATATATTTATTTCTAATTCCAGGTCTATCAATCCGGGTGCAACTGCTCCGCTCTCTGCCGAGCCGTTTCAAAGTGACAGTCGAAGTGACGGAGGGAACACATGTATCGGAACATGCAGTTAACAAACAACTGGCCGATAAAGAAAGAATTGCAGCCGCTTTAGAGAACAAGAATCTGTTGCAAATTATAAATCAGTGTGTGAGGTCGTTGTGATTTATTAATACTAGCTGTGCCCCGCGGCTTCGGCCGCTTTGTCTAAAACCTAATCTATATACTATCTATCTATGCTAATATTATAAAGCTGAAGAGTTTGATTGTTTGTTTGAACGCGCTAATCTCGGGAACATTGCTCCGCCTGTTGGTCTTAGCGTGATGATAGCCTTATAGCCTTCCTCGATAAATGGACTATCTAACACGAAAGAATTTTTCAAATCGGACCTGAAGTTCCTGAGATTAGCGCGTTCAAAACTTCAGCTTTATAATATTTGTATAAAGTTTTTTAATTGCAGAAAAGAATTGTAAATTTAAATTCGTCGTATTTGTGATATATGTCGCAGTGAATTGATTAAACCAGCCGTTTAATTAATAGCCTAGGCCCTTTATGTACTATTTATTATTTAATAACTATTTGAACGATCTCTGGACTAATTTGCAACAACAGAACCGATTTAAATGAAATTTTGTACAAAGATTGTTTGACCTAAGGCAGGACTACACCTGAGAATATTGTGTATGTATTTTAAAATATCATCTTTTAAGAAAGGTCAATAAAGAGGCTATTAATGAAATAACCGAATTAATCAGTTGACTGCAACATACCCACTCAAGCATACCAATGCTACACCATTCTTATATAAATATTAAAGGGGGAGGGAGGGTCAAAAATTTTCAAATCGGACCAGTAGTTCCTGAGATAAGTGCGTTCAAACAAACAAACTCTTCAGCTTTATAATATTAGTATAGATTTTCAATCAAAAAGCTCATTTTTCAGCAAACAACATAGTATATGTATAAATGTAATACTTTAAGTAAAAACGAATCTAGTTTTTTTTAACACGAAAAATATTTTTCAGTTTTGCAAAAAAATCAAAGTATATTTCTGGTAAATCTTTGTAAATATATGGAATATTTCGTGGTGTGATAAAAAAATAGATTAATGAATGAATCTACTATGTAGTATGTATAATATATAGGTATGTAAATAAAAGACAAATAAAAATAATATCTATGTGTTTTATTTTCAACAAAAATTTTACACGAATAATGGATAATTGAACGCACGCAGCGATGTAACTGCTGCGCCGAAAATGATTGCGTCCACGGTGAAGTGATAGCCGCTGTTCGGAGTTGGTGTCTGTAAAAAGGAAAGTACACACATGTAAGTTAAAAATAAAGGTCAATCTATAAATAAAAAATGGTATTGAATAGTGAATTTGTATCTTTCTTCTTCATAATACTAGCTGTGCTGTGCGGTTTCACCCGCATTGCTCCGCTCCTGTTGGTCTTAGCGTGATAATAGCCTATAGCCTTCCTCCATAAATGGGCTATCTAATATCGAAAGGATTTTTCAAATCGGTCCAGTAGTTCCTGAGATTAGCGCGTTCATACAAACAGACAATCTCTTTAAAATATTAGTATAGATAAGGGAAAAAAATTTCTTGATCTTTAAAAATAAACTCAAAAATTATTCGAGCGATATTAAATTTTAAGAACCGAGGAAGCTCTTTTGAATCTCAAAAACATTGAAATAGTACACAAGTCCTACTAATATTATAAATGCGAAAGTTTGCGAGGATGGATGTGTATGTGTATGTTTGTTACTCTTTCACGCAAATATGTACTACTGAACCGATTACAATGAAATTTAACACATATAGAGGGTCATTTGGATTAACACATAGGATAGGTTTTATCCCGGAAATCCCACGGGGACGGGATCTGTGCGGGTTTTTCTTTGAAAACGCGGGCGGAAGAATAAAGAATTATGTACTTACAGTAGCAGAAAGTTTATTTTTCTCACAGCTGATATCGTCTACAGAAGTTCGAAAGAGCTCGATGTCCTTTTTGCTGTTTGTATTTGGTTGGAATTTAAAACTGAAAAAACAATGACATTTAAAGCAAGACTATATGAAAAAATATAGCTACAGACGCATTATTTTTTATTGATATAAGTTTCATAAATTAAGATGAAAAATCATATTTTGTAACAGATTTTTGTCTACGAACACGAATTAAACATAATGTAGACCACGCGAGCGAAAAAATACAGTTAATTTTAGAACCCTCTTTATAGAAGTCGGTTTAAAATAGACTGATGATGAATGATGATAAAATTTTAATAAAATAAATTAAAAAACGCATACTTAGTCCGCATTCTTGCTACGGGTCTTTCTACAAAAACGGTCGAATTGTCTGTTGAATTCTTCTTCTCGATCATATTTTCGCTGCTGTCGGATTTATAATCTACAAAGAAGTAATTTATTAGACTAACTTGTTTCTCGCTTCAATTGATATAAATTTTACAACTATATCTGTCAACGAAATTTCATTACCTAAAATTGGTTCAGTTGTTTAGGCGTGAATGCGTAACAGACACACAGTTCGATTATTTCGCATAATTTATAATGCATAGTAAAGTCAGTATAAAATCGATACATAGGTATCATGAAACTATAGAGGAGAGGATAAAACCAAAATAATACTTCAGACTTCTAAGTGGTCATACTTGTGTTATTACAAGCTAAAAGTTAATTTGAATTTTTTTTCTTTCTGTCTCTTGTACGTAAGCTTGTACGGTTTTCAAGCAAAAAGCGCTGACCGGATTTTGATTGTACTTTTTTTGTTATTTACTTAGTAATAAGTCCTCAGCAACAAACTATACACTATACATAATTTATTTTAAGAATTGAATTTGAATTTTCCTACATAGTATAAAACAAAGTCGCTTTCTCTGTCCTTATGTCCCTTTGTATGCTTAAATCTTTAGAACTACGCAACGGATTTTGATGTGTTTTTTTATATTATGTATAAAGGAAGGTTTTATAATCTATATGTATCTTCTTATATATAAAAATGAATCGCAAAATGTGTTGGTAAGCGCATAACTCGAGAACAGCTGAACCGATTTCGATAATTCTTTTTTTATTATATTCCTTGAAGTACGAGGATGGTTTTTATGTAGAGAAAACGTAAATATGTACCACGGGCGAAGCCGGGGCGGACCGCTAGTCTTCTTTAAATAAAAATGAATCGCAAAATGTGTTGGTAAGCGCATAACTCGAGAACGGCTGAACCGATTTCGATAATTCTTTTTTTTATTATATTCCTTGAAGTACGAGGATGTTTCTTATGTATAGAAAACGTAAATAAGAACCACGGGCGAAGCCGGGGCGGACCGCTAGTTTATTATATTTTAGACAAAGCGGGCGAAGCCGGGGGCGGAAATCTAGTACCTAATATAATTGAGTGATATGGTGTGTTCAAACATACAAAACCTTTTTGAATATTACTAGTACCTATATTGTAATTACCAGAAGAATCCTTGTAAATTTCAGCGAGTTCCTTTTCAATTCGCGCCTCTTCGTCTTCTTGACTAGCGCCATCTAGTTTGTCAATGTCCTTCGGTTTATTTAGTTCCTGAAAATATAAATTGAAGTTGGTCAAAATCAAAAGAAGTCGGTTACCCTACAAACACACAGGTGAAGCTTAAGGACGCTGTCACAAATCTGCGTTACTCAAATTTAGGTATCTAACGACGTAACTTTGTTCGCGGCAATATCACGCTCACGTAAACATAGCGCATTCCATTTTATAGACCATCTTCATACTTGATATTATTTTTAATTTTTGATATTATGTATTTTTATTGAAATTGATTCCAGAAGATTACTAGGAACTTTAAAAATTCATTTTGTTACTTTTATTAGTAGGTACGATCCTAATAAGTATGTTAGTATATTCAAACAACTTAAAAAAGTGTGACTATTTTACATCATTATTTCATTGAATAATAATCTATGAATTGTATACAATATCAAAGCTTTTTAAGAAATGTAGAATTATTATCATACCTACATATGATGTTACCGGCACTGTATTAAATCCGGCATTGTATACAATTCTTAGTAAATGTATGTTATTCCGAAAAATAGTCGGAATGAAATAAATTATAGGTATTCGTCACATAACACATTACCTAGGATACTCTTAAATCAAAACTTTTCCTACGTAGCAAACACATTTGCAAGTGTGGGTAGTTTTTGGGGTAGCTCTTAACAAATATGAGGTCAAAACTAAAATCCAAGATGGCGCCGATGAAAATTTGACTTTTTTCGTGATGGGTGTCATTTTCATGGTTTTTGGGGTAGCTATTAACGAATATGAGGTTAAAACCAAAATCCAAGATGGCGCCGACGAAAATTTGACTTTTTTCGTGATGGGTGTCATTTTCATGGTTTTTGGGGTAGCTATTAACGAATATGAGGTTAAAACCAAAATCCAAGATGGCGCCGACGAAAATTTGACATCTTTTCGTCATAGGTGTAATTTTCTTAATAATAAAGAAGTAAACTAAAATAAAATAACAAAGATTTAAAATTTTCGTCGGCGCCATCTTGGATTTTATTTTTGACCTCATATTGGTTAATAGCTACCCCAAAAACCATGAAAATGACACCCATGACGAAAAGATGTAAAATTTTCGTCGGCACCATCTTGGATTTTAGTTTTGACCTCATATTAGTTAATAGCTACCCCAAAAACCATGAAAATGACACCCATGACGAAAAGATGTCAAATTTTCACCGGCGCCATCTTGGATTTTAGTTCTGACCTCATATTGCGTAATATCCACCCCAAAAACCATGAAAATGACACCCATCACGGAAAGATGTAAAATTTTCGTCGGCGCCATCTTGGATTTTATTTTTGACCTCATATTGGTTAATAGCTACCCCATAAACCATGAAAATGACACCCATGACGAAAAGATGTAAAATTTTCGTCGGCGCCATCTTGGATTTTAGTTTTGACCTCATATTAGTTAATAGCTACCCCAAAAACCATGAAAATGACACCCATGATGAAAAGATGTAAAATTTTCGTCGGCGCCATCTTGGATTTTAGTTCTGACCTCATATTGCGTAATATCCACCCCAAAAACCATGAAAATGACACCCATCACGGAAAGATGTAAAATTTTCGTCGGCGCCATCTTGGATTTTATTTTTGACCTCATATTGGTTAATAGCTACCCCATAAACCATGAAAATGACACCCATGACGAAAAGATGTAAAATTTTCGTCGGCGTCATCTTGGATTTTAGTTTTGACCTCATATTAGTTAATAGCTACCCCAAAAACCATGAAAATGACACCCATGACGAAAAGATGGCAAATTTTCGTCGGCGCCATTTTGGATTTAAGTTTTGTCAAATTGCTTTACCCCACCAATCCGTTCAACAACCCATAAAAAAAGAGAATCTCAGTCAACATAATTTTTAAAACATAATTTTAAATTACAAATAACTGGAATATGAAACTTATACAGTTTACTCTTATAAAGTATCAAATATTTCAAATCACGAAAACGACAGTATACGCACAATAATCTTTTTCTAATTCGTTTTTATTTTTGGGACGAGGAGCGATACACCCGTCCTTCCAAGAGCGCTTCTGAGCGCGGTCTGACGACCCGCGAGAGCAAAATGTATGAAGAAATCGACAAGTATTTTTAATTTAGCTTATAATTGAAATAAAATTTTGATTTAGATACAAAAAAATTATCTCAATCTATAAAGGACTATATATCCCTCAATAATTTATAGGTAAGAAGATAGATTAGGCTTTTAATTTTCTTAAAAGTGTACCGTTTTAGACCCCATTTTTTTGCATTTTATGCGATCATTGTGCTGGGAAAATCGTATTTCAGTGACAATTTTGTATGACGTCGTACAATTTTTATAAGATGATCGTAGAACTGAATATATTATCTTTAAATTAAGATATTACTTTGTTCTCACGTGTAAGTGCTTTGAGTTAAAATTGTACCGTAAAATAGCGGTTTTTGTTAAAAATCTGTTATAGCACCCTTAAAAGCGTGTTAAAAACATCATGTGCAAAGCAAAATATAATTTGGAAAATCCAAAAGTGCACGCCTCATAATTTTTTTTAATAATTATTTATTAATTATTATTTTTGTTTATTTAATAACAATTAAACCACATCGAATCAGACCCTGAAAAATGAAAGGGTTCTATTCCTGAGAATACTCAAGCGTAAGAGAAAAAAAAAGACTCGATTAGTAAAGTACCTATTTCGGTCGCTATCGTGTTAACAAGAAAAAGGATCCGCACATACAGACACACGGACGTCCAAGACAGAACTTTTTTAAACTGTTTTTTAACTAGTTTAAATAACAAAAATGACATCAAAAATATCATGAACGTTAAAAATAGTGTTTTTTCTTAATATGTGTGTGTATGTATTATCTTACAAGTGCAATGTATGATACATAAAGACATTTTAAGGGCTTGGTCTAGTAGTGCAAACAAATGCATCCTGTCATCCTATATGTAAATAATACAAATGTACTAAGGGAAAGTTGCTCCACTTAATTTTTAAAAATTAAATCATTCGTATGCATAATTTAATATTCGTAATAAGTACCAAAAATGACAATTTGAAACAATTTTCGTGAAAATTACACCGGGTGATTTTTTTTTATCAGTACACAAAATTTGCGAATGCTTTCTATTGATATCTTCAACTTCATGTTTATATAACTGATCAACTTTTACAAAGAAATTTGGACGAAATATAAAAAAAATAAGCTTTCCATACAAAATGCATAACTCTATACATTTTTTTCGACCTAAGTTTCTTAGTGAAAGTTGTTCAGTTTAACTAATAAAACGGATAAACAAATTTTGTATAAAATAAAAAAAAATGTAATGTTTGTGTTAAAAAATTATAAAATAGAAAAATACGCAAATGAAAACAAAAGATATTTATTTCTGACTAGCTTCCGCCCGCGACTCCGTCCGCGCGGATGTCGGTCTTCGCGTCTTCTACAGATTTATTACATTATGTATAATATATAGATTTATATTGATAAACCTAATAAATCTTTTGCTAGCATTCTGATGCTTTATCGGTTGCACTGGATTTATCTCTTTTTTTTTCAATCGCTTGAATGATATAGGATAGGTCCTTGATGGGCATCGAATGCTGAAGTCTCTAATCAATCAATTCTGACAGTAGGCAATTTATGTAAAATCTTGATAATGGTCCATCATTTTATTTTGCCTAAACGTTACATACTTCTTTATATATTCTATTTTTAACGAATGATTCACTCCAGTCCAAACAGCAAATAAGCAGACTTCTGCTTCTGCAACGTTTAGTTGTCCCTGAATTTGGAAAAAATAGTCATGATTCTTATCTATGACAAAAGTGTTATTTTTTGCATTGTATTTCAAATATTAAATTTTTTATTTTTAACCGCATCTTCCGCATTCATGTCTTTTGCCGGAATTAGACATTTAACTTCTACTAGTCCCATTTTCCCTTTTTGATATGGGAGTGTATAAAGTAAATTTTTTAGATATTTCTCGTTATACTTTTAAAAAGTTATTATTGTCATTTTGCTCATTAGGTAAAGTAATTTCGATATCAGTTTTAAGTTTTTTGATACCTGCAATAATAACGTCATAATCGCCTGCACATACTTATCGATTACACCCTGTATACAATCCACCATCCACATTCATGTTTTCCTGTCCTCCTCTCCTTTACGCTGTTCACCGATACATTTTAAATGAGTAAATCTGCTACCACTGAAGGATGTTTCATTGTGATCAGCAAATTTTCACCACTGTTGTCGATTATTTGTTTTTCATTTTTAGTCAGCAATTGGGAATCATCAGTTTTGTTTTTTGCAGATTGGTGATGTACCCTAACAATACGTCGAAAAGGGAAAGCATCAACGAATTATCGTTTTCGTCCTCTTTTTTTATTCTTCGCGTCTCTGTTACTTGTGTTTGTTTAGTTCTCAACACCCACTGAATTTTCTATGTTATTGTGATCTTCCATTACATCTGAGTTTTGATGATGTGATGATAATCCATTCGTTTTAATATTGGTACTTAGAGTTGGTGGACTAAACTAGAAATGGCGGACTAAATTTGTCAGCGCGTCTGTAAGATCAGAATATAAAACCAACATCCTGTATTTAAGTTACAAAATTAATAATCAAACAACATGCCGCTACGTTGAAAATGACTAGAAGAAAAAATTAAAACACCTTGGCATATAATTTTGGAGTAAACAAATCTTTTTACCCGTATGGGGATTTCCCCGGATGAACTTGGGAAGTTCAAGTTCTCAATACAAGTTTATATTATATTTCGTATTTCTCAAACGAAAAATAAACATTTTTGGAACTTCAAAAAAAATTATATTTTAAGAAAATTTATGAGCTTACTTTAGTTTTAAAGAAATATACATCCCTTTACTGACACCCCGTAAAATAAAGAAATTGTTGCCAATCACCTTTGCAATCTATTTGGTTTCATTAACTTTATGTTCGAAGATAATTTTTTTTCTAGTAGTTACACGCGTATTTTTTTCGTTTATTTTCCATATCGAAATCAAATGTTTAAAAATATGAATATTTGCACAAAACTAAGATAAAAATAATCAATTACAAAAATATTAAATTTAATGAAGTAGAGCAACTTTCACTTCGGTATGAAGGAAAATCGAGCGTAGAGCACACGTCAGAACGCTCCGGCCCAAGGAGCGCGACTAAAGAAATTCGCTAGGATTTTTCCTAATTATTTTAAATATTTTTTTAATATTTAAAGAATTATCAAAATTCAAAAAAAAATTTTTTAAAGGATTAATACTCATTGGTCTTCAACCAACTCGAATAAATTAATGGAAAAAATAACTTTTAGCAGTATTTATCAATAGATTTTGTAAGGCAAAAAATGGGAAATTTAATGAATTTATAACGTTCTAATTAGGAAAATCATAAGTTTTTCGGCAATTGTATTCAGCAGATTTTAATAACGACTATATAAGGATAATAATGCGCTGATCAGATTGTGTAAATTGTAAGCGGTTGCAACGTAGTGAGTGCACAAACTTAGCTCGAAATGTCTTTGGGGGAAAGAGACTTATCTTGAAGGCCTGATTAAGGTAACATAAAGTAACTTTATAAATGTGAAAAAATTCACGCGCATTGCGTATATAACACTAATTGATAAACAAGAAAAAAAAATTCAGTTTATCATTTCATTAGCCGGGAAAAAATTGTCAAATAACTTGTTGAAAACGCAATTTTGCTAGACTGCAGCCTTAAGTTTGAAAAATCAGATGTTTTGCGCGAAGTGTCAAGTGACAGTAGTACCCACCTCAACGCTTCGCTTATGAGGCGTGCAATTGCCATTAAATAAAAATTAATTATAAAATAGCTAAGACAAAGAAAAAAACGCTTCTATACAGTTTAAAAGCAACAGCTAAATTGGTCACCCATCCAATTTATGACCGTGCCAAACGTTGCTTAACCTTGATTTTTATTATAAAATATTAGTTACTTTAGAGCGACAATAGAAATTCATCATCACTCGAAGTAGTTAGTAAAATAATTTTTAACTAAAAAATAAAAAATTACATTAATTAGGTATTTAATTTCAAAGACTGCTAAAGTACCTAACTAGGTACTTATAAAATTATGTACGGTAAGATTCACGAAAGAAAGATGACCACGGCGCAGAAGGCATATTTTAGGTTCCTATGTACAACATTAAAATATTATTTTGTCTTAAGTCTTTTCTTCGTGAGTGAACGTGTGCAGACGGCCGCCATTAGTTGTCATCTTTCGTGAATCGTACTGTACGTTATCGACTTTTTACTTTTTAGTATTTAACTATGTGGTGATATTCTGAACCGATTTTAATAAGGTTTTCTTTATACACAAGTATAAATTTACATTCAACTATTTCGTAGCTTACCGGTTGTCTAGCTATATCCTTCTTGGTGGCAACTTGTATGGTGGTAGATGTTACATCGTCATCATTTTCAACTGATGGCTCCTCTTCCAAGTCCGCTGGTAACTCTGTTTTATTGTAGAATTACGATGTAAGACAGGATTTAAAATATAATCATTCTTCCTACTTCCTACTATCCTATCCTACCCTGTTCCTACTATCCCTACTAATATTATAAATGCGAAAGTAACTCTGTCTGTGTGTCTGTTACGCTTTCCCGCTTAAACCTCTACCGATTTTGATGAAATTTGGCACAATCTTTAGACCCTAGAAAGGCAAACATAGGCTACCTTTTATCAATATACCACGCGGGCGAAGCCGCGGGCGGAAGCTAGTAATATTATAAATGCGAAAGTTTGTGAGGATGGATGTATGTGTATATGTGTGTATGATTGTAACTGTCACGCAAATACTACTGAACCGATTACAATGAAATTTAGCCCACATATAGAGGGTAACTTGGATTAACACATAGGATAGGTTTTATCCCGGAAATCCCACGGGAACAGGAACTGCGGGCGCGGGCGTAGCCGCGGGTGGAAAGCTATAGTATATTATAGACTATTCATAACTGTGAATGTGTGTTTGTTTATATCTCTCTTACGTTCGTATGGAGCGATTTAATGGTATGCTTTTTGTGTCTGGATATGGTAGGAGTTAGGTATAAAGAATTACAATGTAAAGTTGGCAATTGGCATTATTTTAAAAGAGCAACTAAAAAGTTTCTTGCCGACTCTTCTCTATAGAAAATGCGTTCTGGTAAATTTTAAATTGCGTGTTTTGATGATTCAACAGCTTCTTAAGGAAGTCCTGTTGCACATTTAACCTCCTGGAGCCTGCGGTCATATATATATTACATAAACAATAAAAAAATATTTCAACGCCATCTTTTGCGTATATGCGGGAATAATACCTCAAATCGATGTAGTGGTAAGTATGTCATCCACTATACTAAACGGTTTTTGGTTTTATAAGTGACAGTGATTTGAAGTATTCTGATTTCGAAGTTGACGGTGGCTGTGCGACGGCAAACACGTGGTTAGTAATCTTACATTTCTAGTGGAACCATTCGTATATTGCAGTATATCTTTGTATATCTAATGATAATAGATATTATTTCTGCAACCGCAATAGTTATTTTGTAAGATAAATCTAAAACTTGTGAAAAATATGAATGTTTTCTTTTATGTCATACTGGTAAGACATTTGGTCTCAATTCTTGCCAAATTGGTATTGGTTACTAGAGCCCCATGTATTACCTATATGACATTCTTTAGTTTATGTTACAGATTTTATTATAATTTTCAAGGATTATAAGATACTGAGATCTACCAACACCTGGATGAGTCAAATATTGACCTATATGATGGACCTATGGAGTTTTTTGCCGGTTCTTCTCCATAGATACTGCTTTCCGAATCGGTGGTAAATGTTAATACTGTTGTGACGATTCAAAATTGCTTTTATAAGAAGTCTAATTGAATAAATAAATGTTTGAGATGAAGATAGTCCCCCAAATGATACCGATGAAGCCGCCCAAATACCAGAAAATGATTCTTCTTCCATTCGTCCAATGAGTATGAGTCATTTCAGAACAGAATCGTCACTATGTATGTTATCTTCAGTTGTTGGCAGACCATCTCGGGGACGCACATGACGTGGACCAAGCATAAGAGGAGGCTGACCGAGAGGATGGATTAGAAATAAGACCTAGGGGTGGACGTGGCAATATAAATACACCGCCGCGCCAGTGCAAAATACTTGAACTGGTCGTTTATCACCCTTATAAATACCTATCTATGAACCAAGGTACAAGAAATAGACACAGAACAATGGATAGAATAATAAATATTTCGATTCAAGTTTAAAAATATATAATAAGTAAAAAAAACATGTAGTTTTTCTTCATTTTCATAAACTTATTACACTTGGAACTGGGACCCCCTGTAATATATACATGACATAAGGAAAATCCAAGTTTTCCACGAAAGATTTTTTTTAACATTTTTTTGAATATCTATAATTGCATTAGAACAGATACAGCTAATTTTTATTAAAAAAGAAAGAGAAAAAAATCCTGGGTCTCAGGAGGTTAATATGTTTGATTACACACAAAAGTTTAACGTACCATTTACAGGAGCGCCAATTTCAATTATCTCCCTACCCAAAGATTCTGTAAGTGATTTTGTATTCGTTTTACAATGTACATAACTTGTAATACATATAAAATATATTATTAACACACGCATTGTTATTTTGTCGCAGTGGGCAATTGTTTTCGAAACCAACTGGAGTTTAGTTTTATTGTCGAAATGTTATATATTTAAATATCACAGATTCAGTGTTTTACCTTTTTATACTTGTATGTATTATCTGTGTAAGTATCTTTCTTAGGCATAAAAATAAAAGATTTAAGTAAATATTAAAAGGAAAGTGTCCATTGACAACGCACAGTGCAAAATACTACGATTAGGATTTATCGAAATTGGTTCAGCTGTTTTGCCGTACCGATTTTGTTTGTTTTAAGCCTTATATTTCATTTTTAATAACTTCTGATTCATTTTTAAGAAAAGCAGTATTATAAATGCGAAAGTTTGTGAGGATGGATGTATGTGTGTGTATGTTTGATACTCTTTCACGCTAATTAGCAATATAATAAGCAAAAGGAAAAATATGGATAAGTTTTAACTTTTAAGGTAAGGAGATATGAAATAAAACACATAATAACAAATTAATAATTTTATTTCTAATATATTTCACTTATCCTAATATCCACTACCAATAAAATATTTATAACAAGGAATACATATAACTTTATTAAAAAAGTATAAAAAAACCTGTGCCACTATTTAACTTAAAAACTGGCTTACCACAGAAAACTTTAAACAGGGCGCGGGTTCTCTTTAATCTGGTTTTGTCGTATTTCACATAGACAACTATTAAAGTGACAGATCCCTGGTTTAAAGTTAGACTGTGTTTAAATTGTTTTGTGGTAATGTCATTAGTATTTAATAAAAGATATTCGTTCATCCATGGACGTATAAAAAAAGACGGACGGTATATCGCCTAAACATTGAGTGAAGCCTAGTAATGGCGGCGAAACATCCATGTGTGTGTGCCATGTTGCCATGGCAACAGCTGTCCTGATGACAATGGCGGCTGTATTTTTTTCTATAAATTTTGCCGTAATAATTTTGTCATTAAAACATAAAAGAAATAACTTGCTTCCCTGTGGAATGTAATCCCTTGTGTTTTGTTATTTAAAATTGTACTGTTGCGACACCATTTAACCACGCAAGACGGCATTTTAAATATTTTTTGTGAAACAGTGACGCAGTTAATCAGTCGGTAGTTCACGACGTAATGGCGGCTGACTAGCTTACTATGGTGAGAGTGTGTGCGTGTTTATTGTCTTTACACGATCGCTAGCTTACTATGGTGGCTTCACGTTGTTTGTTCGTAATACGGTGTCCGTCTTTTTTTAATTTTTATACGTCCATGCGTTCATCTAGAACTTTCGACTGGATGAACGAATTTTGGTAATAAATTTTTGAAGTGAAAACTTGTTTAGCGGCGTTGAGCACTTTTTCTGTAATGGGTATAAAATGTTAAACTCGCGTCAGGACACGTGACCTGATCGAAAAAGCGTAAGACGGATACCATTCCAAAATATCAAACATGCTCAACGTTAATAATCAAGTTTTCACTTCTGCCGGCACTCCCCCAGTGCAACCCGGCTTTTTTATGTGAATCTCACTAAAACAGTTTTTTGAATTATTAATATTGGCACAGAACTAAATTAAAAGAAAAAATAGTCCCAACTTTATACCCTTAAAAATTTAAACTACATTTTTAAAGTTAAGCAACGTGACGAGCGGTTTAGAAATGGATGGGTCTTTAAATATATTTTTTATCTGTTTTGAATAAATAAAATAATTTATTTGTACTAATCATTGTGTTTGGTTAGATCATTATAAATTCGTTTTTTAGGTTAAGAAATATAAGAAAAAATTGAGTACCACCTATACTAACGTATTTTTTTTTATTGAGCCCATTAATGAGAAATAGGGAAATAGTTCCCGTATACTTTTGAATATTCTGTTTTTGACACAGAAACAACATTTTTTTCGTAATTACAAAATCGATTATAATTTTATGTTGATGTATTTAAAATGTTCTAGAACTGTACATGTTGAATTGTGTTTCTTTAAATATTTACATAATGTATAAATTCCGATGAAGTTAAACTATGGTGTTTATCATTTTTATTCATACAAAAAACTAGTTTTCACATACAAAAATAATTCATACATAAAAACCATTACATAAATGAACCAATATTTTTTTACAAATATGAAGTTTAATCAATTACAAAAAAACCAATACACCAAAAAAAAATTTTTTTTTTCACAAAAAACGTGGGTAGTTTTACATTTTACAACATCTTCCTTATCATATTGTTCAAAATGCCGCCATGTCTGAAGTAACTGAGGTCCACTTCAGTATCGTACCGCACTTGCACTTGGAAGGTCGTGCCGTTGTCCACCTGCAGAAGGAATAATAAATAAATTAATATTTTTAGGCAGTTCAACTTATTTCAACATATTTCATTTTAACGGATTTTAAACGCGATTTATTCATCCTATCCTATCCTATCCTACTAATATTATAAATGCGAAAGTTTGTGAGGATGGATGTGTATGTGTGTGTTTGTTACTCTTTCACGCAAATACTACTGAACCGATTACAATGAAATTTAGCACACATATAGAGAGTAACTTGGATAAACACATGGGATAGTTTTTATCTCGGAAATCCAAAGGGAACTGCGGGTTTTTCTTTAAAAACGCGGGCGAAGCCGCGGGCGGAAAGCTAGTTTGACGGTCATTCAAAAATTGCTACTTGTGAACTACCTCCAACTATGTTACTACATCTATATCTATACTAATATTATAAGGCTGAAGAGTTTGTTTATTTATTTGGACGCGCTAATATCAGGAACTACCGGTCCGATTTGATAAATTATTTCGGTCTTACATAGCCCATTTATCGAGGAAGGCTATAGGCTATACACAAATAATAATGATAACCACACTATTAAACTAACAGCAAACAAAACTCACTCTTATTCTAAAACACACTCATTTCACAGAAAATTTACTCCAACTCACACTCACTCCAAAAATCTCACTTTGACACATTAATAATTACAATTCTAATTTCTATACAACTGATTAAAATATAACTTTTAAAAACACACTCATTCCACAGAAAACTCCAACTCACACTCACTCCAAAAAATCTAACTCCAACTCACACTAATTACAATTTTTCTTTTTTTACCTTTACATCAAGCAACTGATGAGTTTTCAGGTTTTCCGGCACTTCAATATTAAACATTTCCTTCCCAGTCAGTCCCAGGGTATCCGCGTTTTGCCCGGGCAGAAACTGTAGGGGCATAACGCCCATACCAACTAGGTTTGACCTGTGGATTCGCTCGAAAGATTCGGCTATAACTGCTTTTATGCCCTGGGAATAGAAAGAAGGGAAAAAAATTAGATTTTTTTGTGTAAGAAGGCTAGACTAACTTAATAAAACATTTTTTTTTAATATTTCAGGACAAATTTCACACACGGCACGATCTGATCCCATACTAAGCTTTCGCTTGTATTATGGAAGCCAGATGGCTCATAAACATACATATATAATTTTAAATAAATACTTATATAGATATTCAACACCCAGACACAGAGCAAACATCTATGTTCATCACACAAATATTTGCCCCGGGTGGGAATCGAACCCACGACCTCTGGGCTTGGAAGGCAGGGCCACTACCAACCAAGCCAACCGGTCAGTCAAATTTCCTACATAAACTCACCAATAAATATGGACCCTTCGCTGCCCAGTCTCTACTCGAACCGCTACCATAGTCTTTGCCCACTATTGCAATTAGGGGCACATTTTCTTTTGCGTATCTAGAAGGAATATTTTTAATTATTAATAGCGGAAGTCTTATCTTATCTTAATACTATTATAAAGGCGAAAGTTTGTATGGATGTATGGATGTATGGATGTTTGTTACTCTTTCACGTAAAAACTACTGAACCGATTACAATGAAATTTAGCACACATATAGAGGGTAACTTGGATTAACGATTAACACATAGGATAGGTTTTATCCCGGAAATCCCTCGGGAACGGGAACTATGCGGGTTTTCCTTTGCAAACGCGGGCGAAGCCGCGGGCGGAAATCTAGTATTATTATAATGCGGGAATCATGGTGTTTATAAAATGTTTTTTAATAATATGATTACAACGGCGAAATATATTTTTTATTTAATATTCATATTTGGCTAATTATAAATTAGTGCAAATTAACAAAGTTTCCCCAAGTGCCTATACACAAAATTGCCCCAAAGTGCCCCTAACCCAAAATAGATACCAAAATTGCACGTTATACGAAATTGCCCAAAGTGCCCCTAATAAAAATTTGCCCCAAAAGTGCTCCTAAACACAAATTTGCCCCAAAGTGCCCCTTAACACAAATTTGCCCCAAAAGTGCCCCTTAACACAATTATGCCCCAACGTGCCCACAAAACACAAATTTGCCCCAAAAGTGCCTTCTTATCCAAATCTGCCCCACAAGTGCCCCTAAACACAAATTTGCTCTAAAGTGCCCCTAACACAAATTTGCCCCATAAGTGCCCCTAAACACAAATTTGCCCCAAAGTGCCCCTAACACAAATTTGCCCCTAATTTTGCCCCAATAGCCTTACCTCTCAGCAGCATCAAATATATCCATACTATCGCCACTCGGTATATGAACAGTCTTCGGTCCCGGCGCGGCGGCCATCTTGTTCACGATACGAATGTTCGCGAACGTGCCTCGCGACATTACCGCGTCGTTGCCTCGCCTCGAACCGTACGAGTTGAATTCGCGGGGGGTTAAACTGGGCATAAAAATATAATATTTGATAAGACAGTAATTTAAAAAAAAAATTTGACGTAATTTTGTTGTTTAAGTATTTTTACGCGAAAAGCGAGTATGCAAAACTACAAGTCCCTTCGCGCTTAGTATACCAATAGTGGGACACCCTGTGTAAACATGTAATAAATATATAACTCACCCTCTACTAGCTAAATATCTAGCGGCCGGCGAGTTTCTAGCTATAGAGCCGGCGGGTGAGATGTGGTCTGTTGTTACAGAATCACCCAGTAACAGCAGACACCTGGCGCCTACTATACTTTTTATTGGGGGTAATTCCTGAAAGTGTTATTACGTGTGTGTATGTCAGAAGTGAAACTTCTTTGGCAAGATTCAAAGATGACAAAATCCTCGCCTTACTAACGTGATGATATTGCCATATGCTTTAGGTGCGTTGAGAGTAAAATTTCAAGGTCGCGTCATGGCAATACCGTCACGTCACGGAGTAAGGCGACGATTTTGGTATCTATGAATCTTGCCAAAGAAGTTACACTTCTGACAAGTGTGCTCGGCACACACGCCATTTTTTATCCTTATTTAACAACACGATGTAGTAATTTGTAAATAATATGTAATAAACAATGAAAATTATTATTAGTATTAAAGATTCAGTAAAGATTTTTTGTATCATTTCTATAGGTTTTAAATAGTTTCTAGCTATAGAGCCGGCGGGTGAGATGTGGTCTGTTGTTACAGAATCACCCAGTAAGAGCAGACACCTGGCGCCTACTATACTTTTGATTGGGGGTAATTCCTGAAAGTGTTATTACGTGTGTGTATGTCAGAAGTGAAACTTCTTTGGCAAGATTCAAAGATGACAAAATCCTCGCCTTACTAACGTGATGATATTGCCATATGCTTTAGGTGCGTTGAGAGTAAAATTTCAAGGTCGCGTCATGGCAATACCGTCACGTCACGGAGTAAGGCGACGATTTTGGTATCTATGAATCTTGCCAAAGAAGTTACACTTCTGACAAGTGTGCTCGGCACACACGCCATTTTTTATCCTTATTTAACAACACGATGTAGTAATTTGTAAATATGTAATATGTAATAAACAATGAAAATTATTATTAGTATTAAAGATTCAGTAAAGATTTTTTGTATCATTTCTATAGGTTTTAAATAGTTTCTAGCTATAGAGCCGGCGGGTGAGATGTGGTCTGTTGTTACAGAATCACCCAGTAAGAGCAGACACCTGGCGCCTACTATACTTTTGATTGGGGGTAATTCCTGAAAATGTATGTCTTATTTTGTAATTTTAAAGTGCCGAGCACACGTGCACACGTGTCAGAAGTGAAACTGGTTTGCTGTCTGTGAGAGAGAGAGAGATAGAGTCGGACAGAGAAACACTCGCACGCCGCACGGCTAACGCACGGGTAATTTCTGAAAATGTGTTTAAATTGTATTTTTTGCGGGTAGTTGGTCAAAATAGTTTTAAGAATAGTTTAAATAAGTTGTTCATTTAATTAAAAGCAGATGTTAGGATGCTGGAGGTGCTATTTTTTTATTTGTTTTGTTATTTTTATGTACATATTTTAATATGTACACAGTGAGACGTTGAGGTTGCAATTTAGATTTAAAAACCAAATGTGTTACGATAATGTTGTATTATTATTTTTGAAATTGTACCTGTGTGCTCTCCAAATGAATAAATAAATAAATGAAAATTAATTGCAATAATTTACTGTAGCAGCAGTTTCGCTAGTTATTGTATAAAAAAAATATTATTGGGGTAGTTCTTGAAAAATTTATCTGTTTTATTTTGGGGGTAGCTGTGGAAAAGTTTTTCAATACATTTCTTTACTACACGACATCTAAATTGTAAAACACAAACATTTATTTTTTATTATAAAACAAAGTATTTAATATACCAATCTTTACCTATTAAAGTGAAAATACAAATCCATACTAGAATACTAATATACTAATACCAATATTACTAATTTTAATTATCTGACAACGCGGTTGGCGCAGTGGTAAAGTAACTGCCTACTGAGCCGACGGTCCCGGGTTCGATCCCCGGTCAGGGCAAATATTTGTGTGATGAACTCAATTATTTGTTCTTGGGTCTGGGTGTTATCTATATATGTATTTATTAAATATTATATTTATCGTCGCCTAGTTAGTACCCACAACACAAGCCGAGCTTACTGTGGGACTAGGTCGATTTGTGTAATAATGTCCTATAATATTTATATTTATTTATTTATTTATTATTATTTATTTATTAATATTATAAATGCGAAAGTAACTTTGTCTGTCTGTCTGTTACTCAATCACGCCTTAACTACTGAACCAATTTGCATGAAATTTGGTATAGAGATATTTTTATACCCGAGAAGGGACATAGGATAGGTTTTATACCGGAAAGCCCACGGGAACGGGAACTATGCGGGTTTTTCTTTGACTGCGCGGGCGAAGCTGCGGGTGGAAAGCTAGTAAAAATATTAAACGAAAAATTTATATTTTCTTACCTTAGTCATACCATCGAAAAATGGTGGTTTCTTGATATATGTGGAATTAGGGTCCCATCCGTACAATTTTCCTTTCGGCACGTCCAGGGTCTGCCATGATGGAGAGCCTTGCTCTATTTTCGCGTATACCTGTTAAAAGTAAGTAGTTAGTTGTAGTGGTCGGAAGTAGTAATAATCTTCTTTATATATAAAATTCTCGTGTCACAATGTTAGTCTGCATACTCCTCCGAAACGGGTGGACCGATTCTCATGAAATTTTCTGTGCATATCGGGTAAGTCTGAGAATCGGCCAACATCTATTTTTCATATGTACCACGGGCGAAGCCGGGGCGGACCGCTAGTCTATCTATAATATTATAAATGCGAAAGTTTGTTACTCTTTCACGCAAATACTACTGAACCGATTACAATGAAATTTAGCACACATATTGAAGGTAACTTGGATTAACCCGGAAATCCCACGGGAACGGGAACTATGCGGGTTTTCCTTTGAAAACGCGGGCGAATCCGCGGGCGTAAATCTAGTATGTAATATTTTATTAATTATACATTTTTTATCTATATATATAAAAATGAAACCCGTTTCGCGTTGTCACGGTATCACGTGTGAACGGCTGAACCGATTTCGATAATTCTTTTTTTATTATATTCCTTGAAGTACAACGATGGTTTTTATGTAGAGAATACGTAAATATGTACCGCGGGCAAAGCCGGGGCGGACCGCAAGTATTAAATAATACTAACCTCCTTAAACATGCCGGGAATTACATATTTATTTTCGACCTCTTGAATTTCAGCGCGAGTAGGCCAAATGTCCCTCAGGAACACAGGAGTGCCGTCAGGGCGCTTACCTGTTGACAATTTATTATTTTTATAATATTTTTTGAAACTAACTACCTTCATATTTGGAAATTAATTTCTACCAAGAATCGGCGAGGAATAAAGTTTCTTTGTACAATGTTCATACAAGTCAATGGGGTAACTTTTTCAACATCTTGATATTTCTAGTAAACTTATGTGTCAGTTAAAATGATAATTTATAGAAAAATAATCCTAAATAGTCTCACCAAAAGCTCTTGTTCATCAAATTTTTAACAAAAACATTTTTTTTATCATTCTAGATCGCGCATCATCTTTGCAGAAATACCAGGACACCGAGGTTGTTGTAATTTCTTCATATTTTAGCTTTTTAGATATCACCACCGCCTTTAAAATAAAAAATGTATGCGTGTACACACGTAAGAAGTGAAACTTCTTTATGACCTTAAAAATGTCACGAGTATGGCGTAACGCAAAAATGTCACGCGTACGGCGTAACGCAAAAATGTCACGCGTACGGCGTAACGCAAAAATGTAACACTAAATTTTTGTCCAACCTCGATATAGAAGTTTCACTTCAAAAAAATGCGGAGTTTATCCAACTTTTTTGCACCAAAATTTATAATTTTCCACCTTTATAACCTAACAAAAGTACCAGGGCACCATACACTATGAGCAGGTTGAAATAATTTTGGTCGAATTTCCCTATGATTTATCCTGTAAAGTACCAGGGCACTTATACACTTTTAGGAGATTGGAACTATCTTTTTTCTTTTTTAAGTCAAATTTCCCTATGATTTATCCTGTAAAGTACCAGGCCACCATACATTACGAGGAAATTGAACTATCTTTTATCCATTTTAAGTCGAATTTCCCTGTAAAGTACCAGGCTATCAGAACTCACCAAGCGGCTGTGTCACAAAGTCTATATCCACGGTAGCGGCGAGCGCGTACGCGATCACCAGTAGCGGGGACGCGAGGTAGTTTGCCCGTGTGTTGGGGTGAATGCGGCCTTCGAAGTTGCGGTTGCCGGATAGCACGCCGCAGCATACTAGCTCGTTCTGACGGGGATTTTATAAAATTTTGTTTGAGTGAGTGAATTAATGAGTGACTTGAGTGAGTGATGTGATTAAAGATAAATAATAAATATAAACAAATATTTCAGGACAATTTTTCACACACGGCACAATCTGATCCCATACTAAGCTTTCGCTTGTGTTATGGAATCCAGATGGCTGATAAACATAGATTTTTAAATAAATACTGATATAAATAATTAACACCTAGACACAGAGCAAACATCTATGTTCATCACACAAATATTTGCCCCGGGTTGGAATCGAACCTACGGGCCATGAGCTCTGGCTTAGAAGGCAGGGCCACTACCAACCAAGCCAACCGGTCAGTCATACCGGAAACGTCGTAAAGAAACGATTAAATGTATTAGGGCCAATTTTTCAATGCTTGGATAAAACTTATTCGTCGAATAATGTATAAAACTACCATTTTAAAAACGTATTCTAATTGCCCGTATTTGACAGTTTACGTGACATTTTAATATTATCGTGTAATACTTAATTGGACGGATAAGTTTTATCCAAGCATTGAAAAATCGGCCCTTAATGAACAATAAAATTAAAGAACGAATAAATGAATGATATTCCTATATTTACCATAGGTGAACGAAATAAATTGTAAATTACTATACATATGGTTTATCTTTATTAAATAACATTAATTAATGTACAATTATAAAAATAAATTGTTTTCATTAAAAAAAACAATGATGTTTCACATAGTGCTTTTTTGTTAGCATAATA
Source organism: Colias philodice (assembly GCF_061535455.1). Taxonomy (NCBI): domain Eukaryota; kingdom Metazoa; phylum Arthropoda; class Insecta; order Lepidoptera; family Pieridae; genus Colias; species Colias philodice. Next base: position 4,953,623 of record NC_143116.1, read on the forward strand.
TTTTTATTTTTTAAATTAACACAATAAATTTTTAATTTAATTCAAGCTGTTTTTATTATTTCCCCTACTTCCTTAACAAGTCCCAATAAACAGAAAAAAGATAATTTTACATACAATAAATAAATAAATTTAATTTTAAAATCCTTACCTTTTCAATAGTATTAGCGATATTATCGTCAATCGGACCAGAGTTACCAATACAGGTCATACATCCGTAGCCGACGACGTTGAAACCTAGTTTTTCCAAGTATGGAATAACTCCGGATTCCTGTAAAAATTTTGTATGTTTGTTACTGCGTTTCACAGAAATTATTGAACAATATTTGATGAACAATGAATTTACGATTTAAAATTAAAATTTGCACATATCCTCAAAAAGTAATCCCTACTAATATTATAAATGCGAAAGTAACTCTGTCTGTCTGTTACGCTTTCCCGCTTAAACCTCTCAACCGATTTTGATGCAATTTAGCACAATCTTTAGACCCTGAGAAAGAACATAGGCTACCTTTTATTGCAAAAAAACACCACGCGGGCGAAGCCGCGGGCGGAAGCTAGTTCTAATATAAACATGTAATAAAAGTTATCTACTAATGTGTTCAGCTTTGGGAGCTCCAAAAACAATGAAAACGTACATTCCAGTGTTTTCTTTACTCAAATCAAATACTTTACACAACTAAAATACATTTTTAAATATATTTTTTCTACCTACCCTCAAATAATAGGTCACCACTCCAGAACCAGGCGATAGAGATGTCTTGATATAAGGTAGCACACTAAGGCCATTCTCCACTGCCTTCTTTGCTAGGAGACCTAAGAAATAAATGTTATTAGAGTACATGTACTTGAAATTTGTGAATAAAAGAATGCTATATAGAAATTGAAAAGGTTTAACGGATTTAATATTCGCTTTAAATCTGTTTAATCGTTGCGTTAGGATTTTTGCAGTATTATTTTGAGTTTCGGTATATCACCAGCTCCAAGCAAAAAAAACAAAACTTATTGCTTCAGTTTTAACTGTATATGTACAAGTATCTCACCAACTTTAATCAAAATGTAAGGTTTTGGAAATTTCATTAAAAACGTGGTCTATGTTCATTTAAATTTGAGTGAAGATTATGAGTTTAGGTACCTACTACTCTACTACTCAAAGCATGCAACGATAGTTTAATTTTAATCCCCCGGAATCACAGACACAATAGAAAATCTATTGTGTCGTGGCCCGATCGGGCCGCTCGGTGGTCAAGGGGATAAATTCAAGTATGACCACATAAAACAATATTTGGTAAAGTAATTAATTATTTTAAGGGCCGATTTTTCAATGCTTGGATAAAACTTATCCGTCCAATAAAGTATTACACGATAATATTAAAATGTCACGTAAACTGTCAAATACGGGCAATTAGAATACGTTTTTAAAATGGTAGTTTTATACATTATTCGACGAATAAGTTTTATCCAAGCATTGAAATTTAAGTCTAGCTTTAAGTACAAATAGTATTACACTATTATTCTAGCACTCACCAGCCCCCAGCATAACGCTCGGATTCGACGTGTTCGTACACGACGTGATAGCCGCTATGATGACAGACCCATGGTTAATGGTGTACTCCTTGCCATCGCTGAAGGAGAAACTACCCGAAGCGGATAATTGGTTTGGGGACAGGCCGAAGCCTTTGAAACCGATCTGAGTGAACGAATGAACGATTGAATGAAAATTTATTTATTTATAACATTTATTTCAGGTAACAGACAATAAGTACAGACCCATAGAATAAATACCTTACAGACTAACATGCATATTATAATAATTTATAACTAAAACTAAGAATATACTAATATAAAGAATTTTAATTAAAAGCAAAACATATCCGTACTAATATTATAAAGCTCAAGAGTTTGTTTGTTTCAACGCGCTAATCTCAGGAACTACTGGTCCGATTTGAATAATTATTTCGGTGTTAGATAGCCCATTTATCGAGGAAGGCTGTAGACTATATCACAATATATTATCACGCTAAGACCAATGCGGGTGAAACCGTGGAGCATAGCTAGTAACAATTAAAACAATCCAGATTTTTTCTGTTTATATAACAAGAAATATACAAAAAAACAGTGGGACAAGGGACGTTTATATTCGTCCCAAGCCCCCCACTATGGGACATAGGGTCCAAATTAAATCTGGGTCAAATTAAAACGATCGTTTACACGCCCCTGACATACATACACACGGAAATGTCGTATAATTATAAATATAGCTAACTCAGCATTTTTATATTGCCTTGAATATGATGTACTAGTTTTCACCCGCGGATTTTTAATTAATTTTGTTTTAAATAAACAGCTGTTAATGGTATTTATTTCTTTTGTTTTATTGAGTGATTTTTAGAAAAAATTTTTTTTAATAACTAGGTATATTTTATGTATTTGTTAATTTTTTTTTAGAATTCTGAATAAAGGTTGAAAAACAATTTAGTTGTTTTTGTATAACTGGATGATATGATCATACCTATTGATAAAATTAAAGCTATAATGATCGGATGTATCAATTTTAACGAAACTCTGTTAGCCAGACAGTTTATATTATAAGTAGTGTCCGACCGAACTTTCGGTTTCGGTTTCGGTTTCGGCCGAGTTTCGGCCAAAAATCAAGTTTCGGCCGCAGTTTCGGTTTCGGCCAAAATCGGCCGAAACTTTTGCCGAAACCGAAACTTATTTCGCAAGTTCAGTGAACGTAGCTCACACACGTTCACGCTCGCCTAACTTCGTTTTCCTCGGCAACGCTTTGACGGACGCTGTCAAAGCGTTGGTTGACCCACGCTGGTGGAAACAATTTTTGATTATCTATGTTGAGATTGGAACTGGGTGTAATAGTAATTAATAATTATTATTTTTATATAAGAGGTACCTAAAAGAGATTATTCTTCTAAGTACAAATACCAATCCAAAGTATTAAAGACTCTATTAATAAAGAAAAAGATCTCAAAATACCAATACTTAGTATTTAAAGTAACAGTTACAATTACTGATTTGATTTAGATGACTGATTTTACTGAGAACTTAATTTGAAAAAATAATAAAAATTATAACGCGTTTCATTAAAGAAACGAATCTTCAATGGCGGCCAAAGCTGACACTGACATATGGTAGGGTATTTTATTAATTATTTCAAATTGTTTATTGACAAACTTTTTTGTTATGGTATTTGTGTATTTATATGAATTATCATATTTACGTATACAGAATGCAACAAAATCCCCATAATACTTGTAATGAGCCCATAAAACTGAGCAACTTTTCCCAAAGAAAATATTTTGTCAAATTCCAAAAAAAACATTATTTAAGTACTATCGCAAATACATAATTGTCATTGTTAATTTATGATAAAAACTATTATAGGGAAAATCAAATACATTTTAGTGATTTTACTTTTCCCAATTTTTTTTGCATGCCGTACGGCCGTGTGTAAGCAAGAGGGGATGATAAGCGCCGCCATTTAAGATTCGTTTCTTTAATGACATGCGTTATAATTATTATAAAATTGTTATCTACACTAATATTATAAAGAGGAAAACTTTGTTTGTTTGTTTGTTTGATTGTAATGAATAGGCTCATAAACTACTGGACCGATTTTGATTAAATTTGGCACAGATAATCTTTAGACCCTGAGAAAGAACATAGGCTACCTTTTATTGCGAAATATGTACCACGGGCGAAGCCGGGGCGGACCGTTAGTTATTAATATTTTAAAAATATTATTTTTTTATCTTATATTAAATAAATGATTACAACAAATTTAATATACTGTGTTTTCATTTTATGCCCTAATTAAGGCAAAATAATAGGTAAAATCCCCCAAAGTTCAGTATTTTTAGAAATTTCATACTTGACCACGTGAGTTTCGGTTTCGGTTTCGGTTTCGGCCGAAACTGAAGCCACGGCCGAACATTCGGTTTCGGCCTGGAAACCAGTTTCGGTCGGACACTAATTATAAGGAGTAATAATACTATATAGGGATAAAGAATATTTTGAAAATTCATTGAACGTTTATTGTTCTTTCTAATTAAAACTACTGAACCGATTTTGATAAAACTTTGCACGTATATATAGGTTATAGCGTGGAATAACATACATGTAATGGCTACTTTTAATTTCCTATATCTCTATTTATTATCAAGAAATAATAAGGCTGTGTCCGAAATCTATTTCAGCACCAAATTTCACGAAGATCCGATCAGCCATTTCTGCGTGTTACTATTACATTACTATTACACTTTCAAAAATTAATACATATAATAAATTATACATATTATAAAACTGACCTCAATAAAAAAATGATGAACAGACAAACAGAAATATGTATATCATATTATTTATAGTATTGTTAGGAAGAGAAATTGCTATGTTCGCAAAATCAATGTTTTGTTTTATCGTGATTTATATTATTAGTTTAATTTTACTTAAGTTAGGTAGTTGTGTTATATTCTCAAATTCTTGGTATGTATGTTAATTAATTTTTTAATTAGTTAAATTGACACACTAATTTTGGTGCGGTTTTGCTAACGTGGTAAGCATTTTTACAGTTAGAACATATTTTTAACCGACTTAATAAAAGATCTCAATAATTTTGTTTCTTTCTGTTTTCATTTAGTACCTAGTATTTAAATTACATAAAAAATATGATTATTATAGTTTTGCTTCCTGTTCTAGCTAGTTTTTAATAAGACTGAACCGATTATGATCTGGGGGCACGGCAGTGCCCCCGCCAAGTCGAGCAAAAAAAAGCGGCACGGCCGTACCATCCTTTTCTCGAAGCAATTCGGGCCTTTTTCGACCCCCTATAATTCGGTTGTGGATAAAGCAAGAAACCTGAATCTTCAGTAACTAATCCGGCATTGTATAAACACGGAATATTTAAAATTTCAGTCAATTTGAACCAGTAGTTTAAGAATGACAACTTGTTAAAGTTTCTAAATTTTGTCACTCACTGACTCACCGATCATCAAAAGTCCAAGGCACTTCTAGCAGACTTAGAAGCTTCATATTTGGAATACATATAGAGTTTAGTGTCTTAATCATGGGAAAACTTAAATATTTTGTAATTTCGGTCCAGTTTTCCAAATACACCAACTGCATCAATAACTTTGTAATCCCATATAAATATATGGGATTACAAAGTTATTTATGCATTTGGTGGTTGGTGGTGGTTATAAATTTAATAGGTGTAGATAGGTACCTACCATATGAGGCAAGGGAGGGGGTATAGGGTGGGTAAGGGTGTGTTTAGCCCATGAAACTGAACAACATTATTACTTGTAAAATGGTCGACGTAATGAAAAACACATGATTGGACATGTCTTGAAGTACGAAAATGTAATAAAACAATATATTATAATTTAAATCTGTTATATATAAATTGTTGGCGCGACTAGCCTCCTTACAGACAGACTGTAAGGAGGCTAACTGTGGCTGACGCTCAAGAAGTAGTACCGGAAAAGAAAAAGAGGAAGACTACATATAAAAATAAGAAAATATCCAGGCTAGGCTAACTGTGGCTGAAGCTCAAGAAGTAGTACCGGAAAAGAAAAAGAGGAAGACTACATATAAAAATAAGAAAATATCATAAGACCTTTAACAAAATTCGTTAGAAGTAGATGGTATCAAAAAGAAAGGCTCTACAAAAAGAAGTGAGATCCCATCAAAAACATCCTGTAAAAAACCCAAGTCTCGCAGCTCAGTCTTTCTACCGTCAAAAGTTGTGAGATCCATGTAATACCAAGTCGGTTAATCTATTTAGTGTCTACTTGAAGGACCTTCTGTCTTAAGTTATTACATAAGTTATTATCATGCCAATATTAAAAATATTTAACGTTTTAAACAAATAGATCGACTTGGACATCGCATGAAAACAAAATGAATATTACAATATTATATTAGATTCTTTAGTCTCTCGCGCCTCACGCGATTGAAACTCTCGTTCCTGTTGGTCGCTGGCCCGTCGTGCTGTGTAGTGTGATACATACTAATAATCAAATCAAGCGATGTCCAAGTCGATCTATTTGTTTAAAACGTTAAATATTTTTAATATTGGCATGATAATAACTTATGTAATAACTTAAGACAGAAGGTCCTTCAAGTAGACACTAAATAGATTAACCGACTTGGTATTACATGGATCTCACAACTTTTGACGGTAGAAAGACTGAGCTGCGAGACTTGGGTTTTTTACAGGATGTTTTTGATGGGATAGACTTTTACAGTCAGTTAGATGGTATAGTATTATAATAAGCAATAACAAAATTTTTTGATATCCTCTAAAACTTTTAAACTGCAAGTGGTTATACAAATGCTTTTTTATAAAAAAGTAATAATATTTAAACGTCATATACAAGCAAAAAATGATATTTTATTATTTTTGTACAAACATTCCTCAAAACAAAGTATTTAATTTTTTCCGTTTTTTTTTAACAATTCTGTTTATATTTTTTATTCTAAACAAGTGTCGACCTAATTAGGGATTAACACTAATTCATAAAAATAATGTACATTGTACTTACAAAAATACTAATTAACCATTAGCAAATTATTATCATTATTTTTCGCAAAATATCAAAAGCCCAAAAATATTTTTACCTACTGTGTTAAAAATGTTATGTTTTTCGAGTGCATATTTATAAGTATATTATGTTATACTAATTTTATTACGCTATGCTCTATGGGGTCGTATTATGACCTCTTATTTCCAGACAGTTTACGCCGTGAATTGAACTGACTGGCAAATTCATAATATGATCGCAATAACCAGCCATGGTTAATAATGGTATTCTATGAATTTGCCAGTCAGTTCAATTCACGGCGTTCTGTCTGTACGACCCCATATCTCACAAAAAAATGGTAAAAAAATTGATGTGGGATTTATTTCAATTTATAAAAATTAATGGACAAATAAAAAATGTGTGCGTGTACTAGTGTAGGTACACAGTACACACGTAAGAAGTGAAACTTCTTTATGACCTTATTTTCAAAAAATAATTTACTATATGTAACTTTACAGAAATACGTTAATCACGCGTGGTAGGGATAAGAAAAAGATGGCGCGTAACGGAAAAATGTCACGCGTAACGAAAAAATGTTACACTAATTTTTTCCAACCCCGATAAAGAAGTTTCACTTCAATAAATTTATTTCATTTCATTTCAATTCGTTATTTAACTACTTTAAATCTAGTTATTTATTAAAAACACCACAAAACATTATCTACATTTGAATATTATAAAAAAAATCAATCAAAATTGTAACCACAAATTATCAGTATGCGGTTTGTTTAATTGCTACAAACTTTATAAATATGAAATTAATATTATTACATAATTATTGTGTTAAAAATACATATTGTGTTGAGGTATTTTATTCAATTGGCAGAATATTCAAGACGTAAGTATTTGTTTAAAATTATTTATGTATGTTTATCAGCCATCTGGTTTCCATAACACAAGCGAACGCTTAGTATAACCAATTAATTATTCGGGACATAATTATTGCTTTTTAAATAAGTAACTTATTAAACTATGTGTTTGTTTATTTTTATATTGAAAAATTTTAATCGTCTTTGTATTCCGAATATTCGAAATATTCTCGAAACTGCAGAATAAATTTTGATTCGAATTGCAAAACTCGCAAATCTGAGCAATAGAATAACTCCAGTATTACACATACATACAAACAATTTCGCCCTTTACTATAAAGTATAAACCATCGAGAGAAAAACACAAAACTAACTTTCCCTAAAGATCAAAATCAGTTCCAGGCATCACCCCAAACATACATAAAAACTTAATTCCCACATATCACCGTGAGAAACATTAATTAAAAACTTCCAAAGAAAACAATTAAGTAAACAAAATCATTAGAAAATTAATGATTAATCCCCTTAATTATATTATTTGTAAATACCCTCAATTATCATTAGGTAATGATGCTTATTCGCGTATAAATACTCATGATTTGATTAAAATCAATCAGTATCAAATACGCATTCATTCGGTAAACATCTATACTTATAACATTATTAATTTGCAAGCTGTAGAATTTGTTTGTTTGAACGCGTTAATCTCAGGAACTACTAATCCGATTTGAAAAATTACTTCGGTGTTAGATAGCCTTTTTATCGAGGAAGACTATATATCATCACGCTAAGACCAACAGGAGCGGAGCAATGCGGGTAAAACCGCGGAGCACAGCTAGTAAGTGATATCTACAATTCTATGTTTACAGTTGTTTAATAATCATAATAGTGTGACAGTTAGTGTATGTGAGTGTAGTTATATTTAAGGTAAGTTAGTTTTATAGTCACTCAGTAGTTATATGTCACTGAGTGTACTCAATTTCACATAATAACCAACTCATTGACGATTTATAGTGAGGAATGAAGCTAACTCAGAAGGCACGTATCTTGTTATTAAGTGGCAGTAGTTACTAACTCAGTAGGCATGTACAAATTCTGTCACTGGGTGTGTAATTACTGCCACTGAGTGACTTTTTCATCAGCTATACTGTCAGTGAGTGACTTTTTCATCAGTTGCTTGTTCATAATTACTGCCTTAGAGAAGCCGTGGTCACTCACTCAGTGGACATGTATTATATTCTGTCACTGGGTATGTGATTACTGTTTTTCTATGGCCATTTCATCTTTATTATTCAGTGTTGTTATTATTTTATTAGAATACTTGACTTTGAGAGATAGTAGTCACTCACTCAGTCGGCATGTTTTATATTCTGTCACTGGGTGTCTGATTATTGTCACTCATTGACGATTTCATCTTTGTGCAATTTAGCCAATGAGATTTTTGGCATATAAAACCGGAATGGTGTGTTATTTCAAAATAAATTGCACTGTCTTTGAGAGATAGTAGTTAGTCGCTCAGTAGACATGTTTTACATTCTGTCACTGGGTGTCTGATTATTGTCACTCATTGAAGATTCATCTTTATGCAACTCAATGGTTATGTCTATTCCATGTTTGTTCTGGTAACATTTTACCTTTTAGGTAAGGTAACAGTTCAGTTTATATTTTGGTTGTTGTATTATCTAAGTTTATGAAACACATAGCTAAACAGAAATATTGTCTTAATGAAATAGTAGTCATTAACTCAGTAGGCATGTGTTAATTCTGTCACTGGGTGTTTGATTGCTGCTTTAGTATGACCAACTCATCATTTATTATTATCAAGAAAGTTTCCACAAGAGAATATTTCAGCATCCAAAGCAAAAGATTTGATTATTTACGTTCAATCAGTACAGTCTAAAATGAACGGTTGTCACACACTCAGTAGGCATGTACTACATTCTGTCACTGGGTATTTGAAAACTGCTTTTTGAGACTATTTCATCGGTTCATTTGTTGATATTATTCAAATTATTACCTAAAAATGTGTACTTTATTAATGACAATATTTAAATTCTTATTAAAATGTATAATTTGTGTTTTTAAGAGGCGGTAGCCACTCACTCAGTAGCCATGTATAATATTCTGTCACTGGGTGTATGTTTACTGTCACTTACAGACAATTTCTTCAGTGTAATGCAATTGAAATATGTTTATTCATGCGATCTACATTCAGTTATATTATCTTTGGGAGGCGGTGGTCACTCACTCATCAGACATGTTTTATATTCTGTCACTGGGTGTGTGATTACTGTCACCCATTGGTTATTGCATCTAAGGGGCAATACAAAAATAACTAAAAAACACGCTCTAATACGACGATATTTTTGTATCGTCACCGATTCTTAAGTGTGAGGTTGAATTCAATCATTTATTTATTATTTTATTCAGGAAAACATTGACAATTATTAAATATAAAAAAAATAAAAAATACACTTCTTTCCGTTTAAGATGGGTCAAAATCGAATTTAAGAGTCGGTTACGAATACCTATGAATGAATTTACGAATAATATACAGTTGAACCTAATGAGCGTGTTAAAAATGTCTTGAACTGAGGGTAGTCACTCACTCAGTTGACATGTGCTATATTCTGTCACTGGGTGTGTAATTACTGTCACGGTCAGACGTTATCTCCTGGGAACTATTTTAACAATCTTTGAAGCCTTCATCTAGTAATTTTGTTTTGAAGAACAGTGATTTCTCACTCAGTGGACATGTTTTATATTCTGTCACTGGGTATTTAATTACTGCTTTTTATGACTGACTCATCTGTGCTTTTTATTTATTAACGTTTTTTATTTAACACTATATTGTGCTGCCAACATAACAACCCATATATTTTTCTTGAGTGTGTTTAATTATAAGAAATCTTGTAATAGTGTATTTTTATTATTATAAATTTACTTTTTATCAAAATTTGCAGAGTAGCAGTAGTCACTCACTCAGTAGACATGTTTAATATTCTGTCACTGGGTTTTGATTACTGTCACTTGGCGAAAAATTCGTCTGAAAGTTATTTATTATTTAATTTTTGTAAGAAGAGGCCATAAAGCAATGTACTGTTACAGGTATGATAACTTTTTCTCTATGACATATTTTTCAAGAAATATAAGAATCTCTCGCAAGTTGAAAATTTCACATTTACCAATATAACTGTATATAATTAACTTGTTATATTAATATAATTTACGTTTATTTCATCGTTTGTATCATTAAGTGGCGGTAGTAACTCACTCAGTTGACATGTTTTGTATTCTGTCACTGGGTATGTTATTACTGTCACTTATTGATCATTTCTTCAAAAGCATTTATCAGATAAGATTATTATGAACTAGCTGTGCTACGCGGTTTTACCCGCATTGCTCCGCTCCTGTTGGTATTAGCGTGATGATTTATATCATAACTATATTATTATAGCCTTCCTCGATAAATGGGCTATCTAACACCGAAAGAATTTTGCAAATCGGACCAGTAGTTCCTAAGATTAGCGCGTTCAAATAAACAAACTCTTCAGCTTTTTAATATTAGTATAGAGTATTATGAATTTGTTTTTATTTATTTTTTTGCTTCATCTTCTTCGTCTTTAATGTAAGAATATTGTCTGGGAGAGAAAGTAGTGACTCACTCAGTAGACATGTTTTATATTCTGTCACTGGGTATGTTATTACTGTCGCTTCGTGGATATCTTATGCTTCAGTCATCGCTCATCAGTAATGTGTATATTATGTTATTTTACAGATGGATAGTTATATTATTTGCCGGTTTTATTATGTGATATATATGTGTATGAAAATGTGGCTAAAGAGTAGCTTAGGCAACCTTTTTAACGCGATAAATTATTTTATTCCTATGGTAATTTCCTATACGCGGGTAAATCCGCGGACGGAAAGCTAGTTCAAGTATGAGATATAATGCAAATGTGTGTTTATCTGATTACATAGTAAATATATGATCTACTTATTTATGTACTGTGTTCTATAACAGTTTTCTATGTACAAATATTCTGTTTTAAAAAAAAAAGTAGTTAGTTACGCAGTAGTCATGTAATAAATTCTGTGACTGGGTGTCTGATTACCGCTTCTTCAAGTCTATTTCGACGATATATTAACTTCGAAAACGAATTTAACTTATTATGTTATGTCTTATTGCCTTCAAGATCATTCAGAAAGAAAAAATTACGATTGTCTGTAAAAAAAAGTTGTCACAAACTCAGTAGACATGTATTCAATTATGTCACTGGGTATTTGATTACTGCTTTTTTAGACAAAAACATCAGTGAATATTTTGCTGCTTGTAAGATAGCTTACATCTCGAAGAATCTAATAAATATATGAAAGCATTTTCTTCAACCTGTATTAAAGGAATATTTTCTGTAAGAAACAGTTATCACTCACTCAGTAAACATGTTACAAATTGAGTATTTGAATGAAAAATTTTTTTGTGATAAATGGAAAGATCATATATTAGTTTTATAACAAAACTGTTTTTATTTTTATTTTTTTTGCAATAATTCAAAAGTTATTTCAAAATAAAAATTAGTCTTTGAATCCAGTACCGAGACACGCCGACAACTCCCGAAGCGTCACCCGAATGCGTGTGACGTCATAATGTTAGTTTTCACTCATTGCAGTTGATAGAAAAATAAATATGTATTGTAGTTTGAAAAACTAAACAGGATAATAAGATAAATTCATGAAATTATTGTATTGTTACCGGGTTTTTATAAGTATACAAAATTTAAATTAAATCCGTCGGTTTATAGTGGGTCTAAATCGAATCGAAAGGAGAATTGGTTACTTACAAACATATGTTTTAAGCTGATCCTGGCGATCCTTATCAGTATAAAAGGATAAATTTATGATATTATTGTATTGTCATCGGACCTTGATAGAACAAAACCCGTCGGTTTTAAGTGGGTCAAAATCGGGTCGAAACTTCGAAAGGAGTCGGTTACATACAAACATACAGATGAAGCTAATAAAAGCGTGTTAATAATAAATACAGGGTTTTGATCTATTTAATTTTGTTGTCATTATTAAATTACATATTAATTATATTAATTTTAATTATATTATTTAAATTTATATTAAAAATGGCGAACCTCAAAAGTTATCGTTTTGTACCATTATGTACGAATACTACAAAGGCAACTCCTGACAAAAATCGGTGATCATAAATATATCAACATCAAGAATATTATTTTCGTAACTAACTAACTAATTCGGAACCAACAAACAAATCGTATCTTAGCAATAAATCAATATTATTGTAATAGCCGTAAACGTTATAACATTATGACGTCACAACTATATGGTGACCAGTCATGGCGCGTTTGTAGTCACGTGATTCTAATTTAAATTTCATCAATTTTTAATTGCTTATAATTAACGGAAAAAAATGTTTTTGAAGTTATTTGTATTAAATATCAATATTATTAATAATAAAGTTTCAAAATACATAAAAAAAATCAATAATTTTTTTTTATTCAAATACTCAATTCTGTCACTGGGTATTTGAAAACTGCTTTTTACACGAACTATATACGTTATTTTATACTCAAACTTTGAAGAAGAAAAAGAAGCCCTTTTATTTATTTGTGTATGTGTGATTATTATTTTTCAACTTTGCTGTATATTATTTAATTAATATCAAGAAAAAATGTCTGTGAAAGAAAGTATTCACTCACTCAGTTGACACTTTATCAATTCTGTCACTGGGTATTTGATTACTGCTTTTTACACGACCTCTGGCTTGGAAGGCAGGGCCACAACCAACCAAGCCAACCAGTCAGTCAAAATACTTTATGTGATCGTTTTTATTACTTTTGTATACATTTGCGGTCTTACTAATAAAATTTTACCCATTCGCTTTGCAATGGATTAGTTATTGCAATAACCTGTCTTGTTTTTATGATTGACGTTTCATGTGAGCAAGAGCAGGACACAGCTATGGTAGAAAATGGTAGAAATTTATCCATTGTTTAACTTTTTATTAGTAAGGCCGTTAATTTTCTGAGGGTAGGTTGTCACTCACTCAACTCACACCAACTCACCTTATTAGTCAAGCACTGCGCGAAGTCCACCTTCATCTCGGACACGGAAACACGGTCCTGCGGTCGTTTTGGTCCACTCACTGACGTCACGACCGTTGATAGGTCCAGTTCGACTATCTGTAATATTATTATGTTTTTTTATTAAGAACTGTTTAATACATTTAAACTTAAACTGATATTAATATAGTTAAGTAGTTTCAAGTTCATATAGGCCGTAAATTAAAGTTACTTTTAGATCTTTTAAATGTAACTACATTGTTGCCTGAAATAGAAAAAAAAAAGACGTGTGTCACTCGGGGACTGCCGCGGTAAAGCTATTGCATGCTATGCCTTCAAGCCACACCTCCGTCCGTCGGAGTGGGAAGCGTGAGGTTTTTTCGTTACGGAATTTCTGGATTCGGTCCCCGCGCTCAAGGCCCGCGATAGAAGCTATGCAATAGCTTAAAATTAACCGATATTGTGGCGATCATACAACAAAAATGTAACGTTTATTTTTGTTATTTACAAATATTTAATACAAGTTAATGTGAACTTTGATAGCTATAGTATTTAAAAAAAATCATTCACTCAATCGTTCATTCACTAAAAATATGTTTAGTGAATGCAGATATTTTCAGATATTTGTAATATTCCTTGAAGTACGAGGATGGTTCTTATGTAGAGAAAACATTAACATGTACCACGAGCGAAGCCGGGGCGGGCCGCTAGTATATAATATAAGTAACTCATAAATGTTATCTATATACAATAATAAAAGGATATTTTTAAAAATAATTACATTGTTTCTTTTAAATAATATTATGAGAAAATTATATGCAATAACCCAATAATGCTTAGTTTACTGTAGGTAAATATTTTTTTTATTAGTTTTTACCGAAATCATTGATGAACAAACATTTAGTTATTTTTATCCTATCGTAAGATAAAATTACATTTTAATATGTAGGATATATATCTTTTTGTAAGTACGTTCACACATACCTCAGAAAACACTGGATCTTGTTCCGGATTCGTGTAGCCTCTAAACTGTTTTGTCGCTTTCAAATATTCTCTTATTATGTTTATTTTTTCAGCGGGCCGATCTGGAATAAAATATTATAATTATTTGTATTATTCTACAAAATGTACATATTTTTGATAAAAAAATTTGAAATGTCACTCAAGAACAGGTGAACGGATTTTGATTAATTTTTGTTTGTTGAATTATAGAATCATCACTTGTAAAATGAATTAGAGTGTGTTTCTACATGATATATGAATTTTTATGTATTTTACGAATTTTTCAACTTGATTATGATGACTTATTGAGTTTGAGTAGATGGATTTTTTATACTTTGTTGTTGAGTTTGAGTGTGATTAACACATAATTTTGAGTTTGAGTACTATTACCATTTAAGCGATATCGTACATGTGTTTTATTATTATGATTGTGAGTTTGAGTTTGAGTACGATTTAAGTGACTATTGAGTAGATACTCACTGGTTTGGGACAAATAATCCAGCGATCTCTCATCAACGGGGAAATGTGCCACAGTTGCCCCAAACTCGGGGCACATGTTGGCCACAGTTGCCCTATCGGCTATACTTAGGGCAGATACACCGGGACCGAAGAATTCAACGAACTTGCCCACCACACCTAGGGAACGGAGGTGCTGGAAGTGATGAGATTTTGTTGAGTGATACATAATTAAAAAAATAACAAGAATGTTATCAAAATACTTTGCAGAAAGGATGTTAATAAATTATATCGTAAAAAATATAATATAAATTAATTTACAATTTTAACTTTATAAAAATAGACATGCAATTTCTAGGTCATATATTATGTAAAAACATTTTAATATTCCTCTATTCATTTCTTCATTCATTCATTCACAAACCTTAGTAATAGTTATCAGTAGACGTTGCCATAGAGTTCAATTAAAATTTTACTTAATTCATTCATTCAATCAATCATTCATTCCTACAATAACCTTAGTAATAGTCAGTACAATATCATTAGATATAGCCATAGGTTTCAATTTAAAAATATCTTAATTAATTCATTCATTCATTCCTTCAGTCATTCATTCTATCACTTACCTTAGTAATAGTAAGCACAAGGTCAGTAGATATAGCCATAGGCTTCAATTTAAAAATATCTTAAATAATTCATTCATTCCGTCATTCATTCATTCATTCACTCACTAACCTTAGTAATAGTAAGCACAAGGTCAGTAGACGTAGCCATAGGGTTCAATTCCCCACTAAGTTTATATCCCACTACTTTTGGTAGTAACATGCTCGTCGCTTGACCTAACATTACAGCTTCCGCTTCAATACCTGTAAATATAATTTAAAATAATAATTAAAAAATCTATACTTTATATTATAATCTATACTTTAAAAAAGCTAAATAGTTTGTTGGTTTGAACGCGGTAATCTCGGGAACTACTGGTCCGATTTGAAAAATTCTTTCAGTGTTAGATAGCCCATTTATCGAGGAAGGCTATATATCATCACGCTAAGACCAACAGGAGCGGAGCAATGCGGGTTAAACCGCGGAGCACAACTAGTTATTTTAATAAAGAAATACTTAGGATGAGTTAAAATTTGCAAATTTTTGTGACGTTGCAAGGAAAAGTTAGGAAAGATTTGTTTTTTTTTAGTTTGAGTTGGCGTAGAGATTGAGTTCTGTTTGACTATAAGTTAAATATGATATGAGTTTGAGTAAGACTTGAGTTCAACTCACCCCCCGCGCCCCATCCCACGACTCCAAGCCCATTTATCATTGTTGTATGACTGTCAGTGCCAACAACAGAGTCGGGGTATAAAATATCATCCGTGAATACTACGCGCGCTAAATATTCCAAGTTAACCTGAAAAATAAATCAAATCAAGTATAAAAATTAATTGAAATTGAATGATTTAAAATAATAGCCGAAGAGAGAGTTTCTTGCCGGTTCTTCTCTGTAGATACTGCTTTCCGAATCGGTGGTAAATGTTAAAAATATGTAATGACGTTTCAAAAGTGCTTCTAGAAGTAGTCTAATTGAATAAATAAATGTTTGAGTTTGAGTTTGAGCCTTCAAAATTAGTTCTCGAGATACCCGAAAAAAAATATAGTCAAATTAATAAAAGCGTGTAAGAATACAATTTACTCATTATAATTTTCATATTATTATAGGTATAAATTTATATTTATTATAGGTATTAAAAAAAAACATAAATGAAACATGAATGAATGAATGGAAATTACACACTTATAAAAAACACTCTTTCAGAAAAAAACACTCAAAATTTTCATAAGTACAAGTGCAAACAACCTCTTATTTCCAGACGGATCTGATCCTTTATATGGTATCTGATCTTTTATAGACCACATATTGACTTATTTTTTATCATTTTTATAATAAAAATGTAATAAATAGTACAATAAAATATATTTACCTGATGTACAATGCCTGAACCAGGAGGTACTATCATCATATTGTTGAATGCTTGCGCTCCCCACTAGAGAAAAATTGAGTTCATTTAATAAATATCACTACATAGTATAAAACAAAGTCGCTTTCTCTGTCCCTATGTCCATATGTATGCTTAAATCTTTAAAACTACGCAACGGATTTTGATGCGGTTTTTTTTAATAGATAGCGTGATTCAAGAGGAAGGTTTTAGTATATACATAATTTATTAGGTTTTAGACAAAGCGGGCGAAGCCGCGGGCGGTAAGCTAGTATAGAATAATAATATAAATATACTAGCGGTCCGCCCCGGCTTCGCCCGTGGTACATATTTACGTTTTTTCTACATAAAAACCATCCTCGTACTTCAAGGAATATAATAAAAAAAAGAATTATCGAAATCGGTTCAGCCGTTCTCGAGTTATGCGCTTACCAACACATTTTGCGATTCATTTTTATATATAAGACTAAGAAACTCAATAAAATATATGTATTGTAATAATTATCATATAAATAATCTATAATAAAATAAATCGATAGTATTAAAATCTGAACGTCTGTCTGTATGTTACACTTACAGCTAAATTACTGTACTAATTTCGATGAAATTTCGAATAAAAGAGTTAGAACCAGGATCTAAAATAGGCAACTGTTATTATTTGTTTATTATTATAAATAAATGTCATTAATTTTTTTAATTTCTGAAATATTTTTCAATATTTCGCTGTGATAAAAATTTAATACTTCTTTTTTACAGTTGGTTAAAATATACGATAAAATAATGTAAAGACTTACCTTCAAAAATTGGAATCTCTCCTTGTTCCTTTCAAATTCAAGCTCTTGGTTCTTATTTAAAGCATCGGTGCTGAAATTTATTAAAAATTATTAAAATTTATTTTAACTACTAGCGGTCCGCCCCGGCTTCGCCCGTGGTACATATTTCGCAATAAAAGATAGCCTATGTTCTTTCTCAGGGTCTTAAGATTATCTGAGCCAAATTTCATCAAAATCGGTCCAGTAGTTTATGAGCCTATTCATTACAATCAAACAAACAAAGTTTTCCTCTTTATAATATTAGTGTAGACTATTTATTTCATTTATTTTTACTATTATAAAAGTGTTAAAGTTAAAACAATATGTTCTATCTTCTTATTAAATGTATTTTATGTATAAAATTTGAATGAATTATTATGAACTAGCTTTCCACCCGCGGCTTCGTCCGCACAGTCAAAGAAAAACCCGCATAGTTCCCGTTCCCGTGGGATTTCCGGGATAAAACCTATCCTATGTCCTTTCTCGGGTATCAAAATATCTCCATACCAAATTTCATTCAAATTGGTTCAGTAGTTTAAGCGTGATTGAGTAACAGACAGACAGACAGAGTTACTTTCGCATTTATAATATTAGTATGGATGTTAAATATACCTTCTAGAAAAATCAACTTGCACGGAATGATCTATAACCAGATCGGCTGGGCAGATCGGATTGATCTTATCTGGATCACCTCCTAGATCCTTTACAGCATCACGCATCGCTGCGAAATCAACCACTGCCGGTACTCCTGTTAGATCCTGGAATATTTGGAAATTTATTAGTACTTTCTTTATTTTTTTGTTTTATTTTACGCAAGTATTACGCCCGCGGCTTCGCCCGCTTTGTCAAAAAACCAAATAAGTTATATATTAAAACCTTCCTCTTGGATCACTACCTATTAAATCACTATCTATTAAAAAAAACCGCATCAAAATCCGTTGCGTAGTTTAAAAGATTTAAGCATACATAGGGACATAGGGACAGAAAAAGCGACTTTGTTTTATACTATGTAGTGATTATACACTTAGAATTTAAAGACTAACGGATTTGAAACGCGAAAATGTTTTGATGGTCATATAAATTGTTCCGCAATATCAGTAAAGTCAACGAGTAAAGTGCTTAAAATGACGGTATAAATAATATCTATACTATCTATACTTATACTATACAGCTGCAGAGTTTGTTTGTTTGAACGCGCTAATCTCGGGAACTACTGGTCTGATTTGAAAAATTCTTTCGGTGTTAGATAGCCCATTTATTGAGGAAGGTTATAGGCTATATATTATCACGCTAAGACCAACAGGAGCAACACGCGGGTGAAACCGCGGAGCACAGCTAGTCAAATATAAAAAAAAATAAATAAAAATATATACCTGCAGAATAACCCTAGCGGGTTTAAAAGCAACTTCAACATCGTCAGTTTTCTGGTTCACTTCCCAGTTCAATACATTCTCTACATCCTGCGGTAATACTTGAAAACCATCGCAGTTACGAACACATGACTCTAGGAGTACCCTGATGCTGTAGGGCAGACGATCTGGAATGAATGAAGGAACAAATGAATGAATGAATGAATAAAAAGTGTATAATATAAATTCGAATCATCTTTCGCATACCAATACATTTTACACACATATTAGCAACCTTATGCAGGTATTGCAATACAATCATATATTTAAATCACGTACATTAACATTTTACAATAATCATATTAAAAATAACAATAATGAAAAATGATAATATATAATTTAATCTGTCCGGAATTATACATATAATAAAGTGGGTATTTAGATTTATATTGCTTTATCAAAAGAATATAGTCAAAGTATCAGAATGGGGTCTTTTTTATGTTTTCGAACACAAACAAAAAGATAATAATAATGTTGATGAATGAAAATAAGAGCGTGTGTGCAGACTGCCGAGCACACGTGTCAAAAGTGATACTTCTTTGTCAAGATTCAAAGATACCAAAATCGTCTCCTTACTCCATGACGTGACGGTATAGCCATGACGCGACCTTGAAATTTTACTCTCAACACGCCTAAAGAAGTGTCACTTCAAAACAATATACAACTGAATTGAGTATGTCTATTTATTTTGAAGTCAGTTGAAAAAACATTATTTACATTAAAACAACAAGAATATTTATTATACATGTATACTAAGCGCGAAGGGACTTGTAGTTTTGATCACGTAAAAAATACTAAACAAAAAAATAAAGTCAAAAAATTTTTGCTAAATTTTTCCTGAAAATCCATGTTTTCTTCACAGCTTCGCGCAGCTGGCAAATACCGCTTTTCTAATGCGTCTGGAATTTTATAAGTATTTTTTACGTACTCAGCATATGCAAAACTATTACCTCCTTTGAGTTTAGTATACCAACAGTGGGACACCCCTATATTATTACTATTAATTAATTAGCACTAACTATAGTAGAGCCATTTTAATAGGCAACATTTGACAGTTCAACAAAATTCAACAACGTAACCTAGTAACGACGACATAGAATAATATGATATTTCATTTTGTTAGAACTGCACATTTGCTTAACTTTTTTCAATTACGATAACATATTTATAATAATAATGACCGATACAAGTAATTTTAGGATTTGATTTTACTGATAAACCATTCTAAACATAATAAACAATTTCTGATTTAAAGAACTGACGTTGCTACAATTTTGTGTCAATAAACCTTTTTTCTTTTTAAATACCAGAGACGTTACTCTAAAAATCGAAATCTGACATCTAGAATCGAATGCATTGATTACTTGGGAATAAAAATCATCATAAATTATTGACATGTGTTTCAAGTTCGATTGACAAATGTTTCAAGTCCGTATCGATTAATTCACTTTAATCGATGTTTTTAAGCAGGTTGTGGTAACCTGCTTAAAAACATCGATTATAAAGAATGAAGATAAAATATGAAGATAAAATTGATAGACGTCAAATGTTGCCTATTAAATTGGCTCGACAATACTAACATTTGTAGCAATTATTACAATACTTACCATATTTATCTCCAAGTGCGACTACATCATAGTATTTATAAGTCTTTCCGTTAACTTCCAAAGTCTTCAACAACTTGTTGTATGGGTTGTTTGGGACTGCAAATAAAACAGTACTTTAAAAATATGAACTTAATATGTATCTTGTACTTAGGGCAAAAACTTTAAATAGATTAATAATAGTAACAAGTGGATGGCAATGATACCCATTCTGCTATAAAATAATATTCAAAAGGTTAAATTTTAATGAAAAAATACATTATTCTTTTTTTTTTCATTACATTCTGTGTTAAATAAAAAAAAATATGTTCCATGTTTATAAGGTTAGCTTTTTAATTAAATCAAGTCTCATTAGTCATTGCCTATTAAAAATATCTCTCATAAAACATAATTATCAACAGTGAATTGGCAATATTAAATTTAAAAACATTTTTTTTAATTGAATATTTGTACTCCAATAATTAAAATAGTATTAAATATTTCAAAATTAATGGAGTAATTAATTCTACTTCTCTCTGACATAATTTTAACAATTAAAGGGAAAATATTAGAAGACTAATATAATTTACTAATTATAGTTCCGCCTCAAGAATTTAGCAATATGTTTCCTTAATTTCAATATTGTTTAATAATCAATTATTTTTTATCTTTATGCTTCTGTGACATAAAATAGCTATAAAACATCTTTATCTGTGCTAAGGCTATTTTTTTTTTTACTTAAAGTTAGATCAAGGTCTTATCAATGGTTATCATAAAGTAATAAAAATAGATATACTATAAAACTTCTGTTAAATTGTAATAGAAACGAAATTTAGTACAAAACTAATTTACATTTTTATGCATTAATTTATGAAACAAATTTAAATATTAACGCCGACTTTGACCTCCAATACCGAATCGTAATTGATAGTGTACCTTAGGGTTTAAAGGTTAATTGAACATTTTAATCATAGTACCTACATAGTTAAGCAGAAAATAAACATCTTCAATATCAGTTGATAGGTTAAGTGCGATAAATACATTCGATAAACAGAAGTCATGAGATTCCTCTCGCAAAATGATAAGATAAAAGAAAAATAATTTATGCAAGAAAATGAAATGGAATGTTGATAGAATGATTACAGATAGTGCTATTCGAAATTTGAAAAATTAAAAAAAATACGCACCCGCCATGACTCCGTGCTGAAAAGTCACGTATGATTTCGGGATCGTTGCCCACTGAAGTTTTTATCAAATGTTGTAATAACGTCGCGTAAATACCGAACGTACGTCGTGTGATTGTGTGATTTATTCACGCAACTGTCAAGGAAATGTGTCTACCCTACGGTCTACCCGCATTTGACAGTATAGCGATTAGGATTAGATGATGTCATTGACAGTGACATTGACGTTGAACCGAGCGTTGAACCATTTTTATTCTGTGAAAAAAATGAGTAAAACACGGAAAACATAAATATCCAGAAAAAATATATGAAGAGTATATGAAGAAAACTTGATTTAATAGTATATTATTATTTATACTTAATATTATAAAGCTGGAGTTTTTTTTGTTTGTTTGAACGCGCAAATCTCAGAAACTACTGGTCCGATTTGAAAAATTCTTTCACTGTTAGATAGCCCATAGATATCATCACGCTAAGACCAACAGGAGGGGAGCCACGCGGAAACCGCGGGGCGCAGCTAGTTATAAGATATATTTTCTACCTACCCTCCATAATGTTAAAACACGTTTATCAAACAAAAGTTACAAGCAAGAACGTTACATAAACGATGCGAAGTAAACGAATCTACTGCCGTATTTTTCCAGTCACTGAAACAAAATACTGGCAAGTTAAAAAATCAAACTGGTAATATTTACCATCATCATCAGCGCTGTTTAGTAGGTTAAAATATTATATTGTTCTGAATTTCTATAGCGACTCTTATATCTTCTAACAAATTTTAAGAATGGATGTAATAATAGTTACTCAGAATTAGGAATTAACATTTATTACGTTTCGAACATCTCTATTTCTTAAATAAACACATTCGTGCGAATAGAGAGCTGAATAGGTAGGCAAATTACAGACACAATTGTATAAACAGGATGAAAAAGGATAAAGGAAAGGAAAAATATTATGCATGTTCACCTTTGTTATTTGCACGAATGTGTTTATTTAGGAAATTTTAGAAGGGAAATAGACCCCGTTTTCCAATTACAGCACTAGAGCGCATTATGCGGCATAATGCGTAACGTTGAATGTTCCAACTACAGCAACGCTTCGCACAATCGAGCACTAGAAAAAGTAATGCACGTGAATTGATGCGTGCAATCGATTTATCGTTAGGGCGTATTCAGAAAGAAAGCTTGAAACTTATAAGCGCTTATCGGCGCTTGTCATGTTCATATATTTTCCTGCGCGGGTTACCAGCACTGACAGGAAAATATATGAACATGACAAGCGCCGATAAGCGCTTATAAGTTTCAAGCTTTCTTTCTGAATACGCCCTTAGTAATTATTAATTGTTGGAAAAAAATTTAAAGCTTTCATTTCATTGTAGTTTTTTCGAAATAATCAAAGTTAATTCAAATTGTGTTAAAAAGGTTTGTAGGACGCCCTGCGGCGCGTTGGACTGACGACTTAAAGAAGGTGGCCGGCATTGGGTGGATGCGATATGCAGAAGAACGGGAAAAGTGGCGAGATCTGGGAGAGGCCTACGTTCAGCAGTGGACGGGAATAGGCTGATGTGATGATGTGATGGTGTTAAAAAAATAAATATAAGCATGGATGAAGCTACAAACATTGAAAAAA
This sequence comes from Colias philodice, assembly GCF_061535455.1. Classification (NCBI taxonomy): domain Eukaryota; kingdom Metazoa; phylum Arthropoda; class Insecta; order Lepidoptera; family Pieridae; genus Colias; species Colias philodice. The sequence continues at coordinate 4,977,180 of NC_143116.1, forward strand.
ATGTTAATGAAATAATCAAAATCCAAATTACTTTAAAAAATAACCGTAAATATTTTTCAACCAATTATTATGTATACCACTTTATTTACACATTAATGAGGTTATTGCTAACTCTATGAAATTTTTTTTTCAACACTGAACTTAGCGCTACCTGCTGGTACGTTTCACGTTCCAATTAAGCATCAGCATAATTCGGCATTGTGCGGCACTGAGTCGCATTATGCTCTGTAATTGGAAAAAAGCCAGAGATTTTCTGAACGTGTCTTAACCCTGTCACACTGACAAACTTCATATTTTAACTGACATACAAGTGAAGTTTAAAAAAATCCGTTGTGTTTTTATTGTTATCGTGTTTTTTACGCATTTTACGTATATTAATTATTATTTTAAGTGCAAAAATGGCTTCTTTTGATTTAAACGCAATAAGTTCAGCATTAAATGACCCAGGAAGAACCGTGAGCGGTGTAGATTTTTCTGGAAGATCGCTAAAATTGGACACCGAGCAAGATGGTTTGTAGCTTTCTTCTTGTTATTTGTTTGCAAATAATTAGGTTTAGAAACGTTTACAGCTTTATATGTTAAAATATATTCATATTATTTAATGCAGTCTATAAATTATTGGCGGGAAGCTTTATTATTTGTTACATAACCTCAAATTCATGGGCATCCCAACATTTTTTTTGTACGAAATACAAAATGTCATGGTATTATTTAATATTTACTGTTTGTTGCGATTATTGTTATTTTTATTTGATAGTATTGGTTTAAGCTATGACTTAACTACATTTATAGTACAAATTTAACAAACTTTGCTTTTTTTTTATACATTCAGCGAAACCGATAATCGACGCAATCAACGCTTGTCCCAATCTCCAATACCTAACACTTACGGGTAACACGCTTGGTGTCGCCGCTGCGAAGGCGATCGCTAAAGCTCTAGAGAATCACCCAGAGTTGAAGACGGCGAGGTTCTCAGATATGTTCACGGGGAGAATGAAGACAGAGATACCGCCAGCGTTGGTGAGTTTAATGTTGTGTAATTTTTGTCTGATTGAATGTGTTGATCTCAGAAACTACAAAAAATTACTCAACCTGTTTAGTGTTTGATATCTTTTATTTGTTAACTCATTAACAACTAGCGGTCCGCCCCGGCTTCGCCCGTGGTACATATTTCACAATCAAAGGTAGCCTATGTTCTTTCTCAGGGTCTAAAGATTATCTGTGCCAAATTTCATCAAAATCGGTCCAGTAGTTTATGCGTGAAAACCATACATACATACATACATACATACAAACCTTTCCTCTTTATAATATTAGTATAGAAGGTATATATCAATGGTAACATAAGCGTTATACAATTACAGTTTATATAATTTATATGCACAATAATTAAATATGAAATTGGATAAATCTTCAAATTTTTATTGATATCAAAGGCTTTATATTTGCGTCATTTTTAAATTATTATATAACATTTCAGAGTCTCCCTGTGCACTAAATAATATTAACTGTACATTTATAAACTAGGTAGTAATTTTTTTCGAAAAAGTCGTATTTTTTGTCAATTTTACATTCTTTGAAAATATTTATAAACTAGCTTTCCGCCCGCGGCTTCGCCCGCATTTTCAAAGATAAACCCGCATAGTTCCCGTTCCCGTGGGATTTCCGGGATAAAACCTATCCTATGTGTTAATCCAAGTTACCCTCTATATGTGTGCTAAATTTCATTGTAATCGGTTCAGTAGTTAGTAGTTTTTACGTGAAAGAGTAACAATCATCCATACATCCATACATCCATACAAACTTTCACATTTATAATATTAATTAAGATTACGCACAATTATAAATAGTATAATAAATAACTTATTTAAAATCTTTTAGGCGCTTGATTGCAAGTCTTTACTCGCTAGACATAATGTCTAAACACTAACAAACTTTTGCCTATAAACATTTGAGTTAACAGGATAAATAAATACATTTTCAAACTTTCGTATTCACAATAATACCAAACTGAATATACAATTATTGTTTCAGTCGGCTCTAGGCGACGGTATGATACAAGCAGGCGCTCGGCTCATATCACTAGATTTAAGTGACAACGCATTTGGACCTATCGGTGTGGAAGGTCTCGCGAAACTATTGCAGAGTGACGTGTGTTCGCAGCTACAGGTATGTTTTATTTTTAACTAGATTTCCACCCGCGGCTTTGCCCATTTTGTCTAACAGATATTTATAGCGCGATCTTTAATTGAATGAATTAATCCATACTATCCATACTATACTTTTATACTATTGAAATGAAATGAAATGAAATAAATTTATTTGTCCATTTTATGTTTAACAATTTATGAACGATAGTGGATCCCAAACATAGTGAAATACTTGTGTCTTGGGACCCTGAGTTCCGCTTCTTGGTTATATACATATGTTATGGATAGTAGAAAGTTAACAAGTAGGTAAATAATCTAATGTAATGGAAGTTAATACAATTAATAAAAAATAAAAGAAAAATATTTCCATACTAATATTATAAATGCGAAAGTAACTCTGTCTGTCTGTCTGTTACTCAATCACGCCTAAACTACTGAACCAATTTTCATGAAATTTGGTATGGAGATATTTTGATACCCGAGAAAGGACATAGGCTACTTTTTATCCCGGGAAAATGATGTAATACCGGAAATCCCACGGGAACGGGAACTATGCGGGTTTTTCTTTGACTGCGCGGGCGAAGCCGCGGGCGGAAACCTAGTGAAGGAATAAATTAATGCGTGAATGCATGAATCTTAATCTTAATACTATTATAAAGGCGAAAGTTTGTATGGATGTATGGATGTATGGATGTATGGATGTATGGATGTTTGTTACTCTTTCACGTAAAAACTACTGAACCGATTACAATGAAATTTAGCACACATATAGAGGGTAACTTGGATTAACACATAGGATAGGTTTTATCCCGGAAATCCCACGGGAACGGGAACTATGCGGGTTTTCCTTTGAAAATGCGGGCGAAGCCGCGGGCGGAAATCTAGTTATTAAATAAATGGCTGAACGAAAAAAATGAAATTAATGAATAATGTACAATACTCTACTGTTCTGAATAAAAAAAATGAAATCTTTTACACATAATTATTGCACGCCTCATAAGCGAAGCGTTGAGGTGGGTACTACTGTCACTTCGCGCAAAACATCTGATTTTTCAAACTTAAAATGTCTTTATGTATCATACATTGCACTTGTAAGATAATACATACACACACATATTAAGAAAAAACACTATTTTTAACGTTCATGATATTTTTGATGTCATTTTTGTTATTTAAACTAGTTAAAAAACAGTTTAAAAAAGTTCTGTCTTGGACGTCCGTGTGTCTGTATGATCCTTTTTCTTGTTAACACGATAGCGACCGAAATACTTTACTAATCGAGTTTTTTTTTTCTCTTACGCTTGAGTATGCTCAGGAATAGAACCCTTTCATTTTTCAGGGTCTGATTCGATGTGGTTTAATTGTTATTAAATAAACAAAAATAATAATTAATAAATATTTATTAAAAAAAAATTATGAGGCGTGCACTTTTGGATTTTCCAAATTATTTTAATTTCCATACTTTCAAGAGTTACAACTAAACATCAACAGTTTAGGTATAACAGGCGGACAGTTATTGGCCAAAGCCCTATCAGCTAGTGCTAGTCCAAAGAAATTAAATATATTTATAGCTGGATCTATGAATAAATGAATGCGTGAATAAATAATTGAATGAATGAATGAACGACGTGAATGAAGAAATGAACGAATTAAACATACTATATAATATAAAAAATGGACTACAATAAATTGTTCTAAATATTATTTTTTCCATACTTTCAGGAATTACGACTAAACAACAACGGTTTAGGTATAACAGGTGGACGGCTTCTGGCCAAGGCTCTATCAGCTAGTCCAAAGAAATTAAAGATATTCATAGCTGGTAGAAATAGATTGGAGAATGATGGGGCTACTGCGTTGGCTGGTGTATTTCAGGTAATCTTTATATATATAAAATTCTCGTGTCACAATGTTAGTCTGCATACTCCTCCGAAACGGGTGGACCGATTCTCATGAAATTTTCTGTGCATATCGGGTAAGTCTGAGAATCGGCCAACATCTATTTTTCATGTACCACGGGCGAAGCCGGGGCGGGCCGCTAGTAGTTTTATAATTTTTTGTCTTTAATAATGTTATAAAGACATTCGGTTTTACCCGCAGTGCTTTTAATTCATTTGGATTTCACGAAAAAAATATTTACTCTTTTTGATCTTTTTGATTGATAACAGTTTCTTTTTTGACTTATTTATTTTGTTGGATTTTACATATTATGTACTAGCTTTCCGCCTGCGGCCTCGCCCGCGTTTTCAAAGAAAAACCCGCATAGGTAGTTCCCGTTCCGGTAGGATTTCCGGGTTTAACCTAGCCTATGTTGCTCAGTGAAGATGCAGCTTTCTAATGGTGAAAGAATTTTTGAAATCGGTCCAGTAGTTTATGCGTGAAAACCATACATACATACATACATAATTACAAACCTTTCCTCTTTATAATATTAGTATAGAAGTATAGATTCACGAATTAAACACGTTCTAACATAATTTGCACCCAATTTTCTACCACCTTTTTTCACAGAACATGGGAACGCTAGAAGAGATTGCCATGCCTCAAAACGGTATATACCACGTGGGTATAGCTGCCCTATCGGAAGCATTTAAACAGAACCCGGGACTTTCTTGTTTGAATCTAAACGATAATACCATTGGACCGAAGGGCGCAGCGGCTATCGCTATGGCGCTGCCTAAGTAAGTAATTTAATTTATATGAAGTATTATTTTTTTTTATTTTAAATAGATGGGAGAATGTGGTAAGAGAGGAAATAAAGAGCATGTGTGCACACGTGTCAGAAGTGAAACTTCTTTGGCAATATTCAAAGATATTAGGTAGATGAGAATATTCGGTGAGAAAGAAAAAAAAGAGCATGTGTGCCGATCACACGTGGCAGAAGTGAAACTTCTACCGAAATCGTCACCTTACTCCATGACGTGACGGTATTGTCATGACGCGACCTTAAAATTATAGTCTCAACTTTAAACAATGCATGTATATTTACACATACATGAATAGCGAACAAAAATACTTTGTATGCAGTCATGATTTTAAAGTTAAATAAATAAAAAAGAACCCGGGTCTTTCATGTTTGAATCTAAACGATAATACTATTGGACCGAAGGGTGCTGCGGCGATTGCTATGGCACTGCCTAAGTAACTAATTTAATTTATATGAAGTATTATTAATTTTATTTTTAAATAGATGAGAGAGATAAAAAAAGAACATGTGTGCCGATCACACGTGTCAGAAGTGAAACTTCTTTGGTAAAATACATAGATGCTTAAGTCGCCTTATTCCGTGACGTGGCGGTATTGTCATGACGCGACCTTAAAATTATAGTCTCAACTTAAAACATTGCATGTATATTATACTAGCGGTCCGCCCCGGCTCCGCCCGTGGTACCTACATGTTTAAACTATCCTATCTCTCAAGTTGGATCGAACTGCACATGGTGTGCGAATTTTATTATAATCGGTTAAGTGGTTTAGGAGTCCATTGAGGGCAAACATTGTGACACGAGATTTATATATATTAAAGATATGCATTTGTAATACATCAATCTCCAAACAAAATTAAAACACTGTTTTTGCAATTTGTTCACAGATTGAAGAATTTGAAATCAATCAATTTTGGAGATTGTTTATTGAAGAGCAAAGGGGCTAGTGCACTCGCTAAGGGATTGAAGGAACATTGTGTACAACTAGAGGTTAGTATTTAATATTTATATATAAAGCATACAAGCGGTCCGCCCCGGCTTCGTCCGGTACATGTTCTAAAGTTTTCTCTCCATAGAAACAATATAACAAAAAGAATAACCGAAATCGGTTCAGCGGTTCTCGAGTTTTGCGCTTACCAACACATTTAGCGATTCATTTTTATTAAAAACTAGCTTTCCACCTGCGGCTTCGCCCGCGTTTTCAAAAAAAACCCGCATAGTTCCCGTTCCCGTGGGATTTCCGGGATAAAACCTAGCCTATGTCACTCAGAAATGATGTAGCTTTCCAACAGTGAAAGAATTTTTCAAATCTGCCAAGTAGTTTCGGAGCCTATTCAATTCATACAAACAAACAAACAAACAAAAAATCAAACCTTTCCTCTTTATAATATTTGTATAGACTAGCGGTCCGCCCCGGCTTCGCCCGTGGTACATATTTACGTTATCTCCACATAAAAACCATCCTCGTACTTCAAGGAATATTATAAAAAAAAGAATAACCGAAATCGGTTCAGCCATTCTCGAGTTTTGCGCTTACCAACACACTAGTGTCGAAATATTTAATATTGGCGAGCTATTGCCACAGTGTCGAACTATAAGCGAACAAATATCTAATCCATTTAATATTATAAATGCGAAAGTAACTCTGTCTGTCTGTCTGTTACTCAATCACGCCTTAACTACTGAACCAATTTGCATGAAATTTGGTATAGAGATATTTTGATACTCGAGAAAGGACACCTTTTATTGCGAAATATGTACCACGGGCGAAGCCGGGGCGGACCACTAGTAGCTAATAATATTTAAATGATCCCTATAAAATTATAATAATTCTAATAAAAATATCTTTTTTCAGTCACTAGACATCAGTCACAACGAAATAGGCAGCAACGCTTGTATGGAAGTTGTCGAAGCATTGGGCTCTCTGCCCGATTGTACTGAACGCTTGAGCAGAGTGGTGTTAGCCGGTGAGTTACAATATATACTAATACTAGTGGTCCGCCTCGGCTTCGCCCGTGGTTTGTTTACATCCTACACATGTTTATATCCTATCTCTCAAGTTGGATCGAACTGCACATGGTGTGCGAATTTTATTATAATAATCGGTTAAGTGGTTTAGGAGTCCATTGAGGACAAACATTGTTACACGAGATTTATATATATTAAAATTATAAAGCTGAAGAGTTTGTTTGTTTGAACGCGCCAATCTCTGGAACTACGGTCCTATTTAAAAAATTCTTTCGGTGTTATATAGCCCATTTATCGAGGAAGGCTATAGGCTTATATATTACACGTTAAGAGCAACAGGAGGAGAGGACTGCGGGTATAACCGCGAAGCACAGCTAGTAATAAATAAATATATATAAAACTGGCTGTGGCCCGCGGTTTCACCCGCATTGCTCCGCTCCTGTTGTTCTTAGTGTGATGATATAAATGGGATTAATTCCTCGATAAATGGGACAGAAAAAGCAAATTTGTTTTATATTTGTATTTCTTGTATTAATTTATCTCAAATATTATAAAGCTGAAGAGTTTGTTTGTTTGAACGCACTAATCTCAGGAACTACGGTCCGATTTAAAAAAATCTTTCAGTGTTAGATAGCCCATTTATCGAGGTAGGCTATAGGCTATACATATAGCATCACGCTAAGACCAACAGGAGCGGAGCAATACGGGTGAAACCGCGCGGCACAGCTATTTATAAATAATATAATAATAAAAAAAGCCGGGTTGCACTGGGGGAGTGCCGGCAGAAGTGAAAACTTGATTATTAACGTTGAGCATGTTTGATATTTTGGAATGGTATCCGTCTTACGCTTTTTCGATCAGGTCACGTGTCCTGACGCGAGTTTAAGATTTTATACCCATTACAGAAAAAGTGCTCAACGCCGCTAAAGAAGTTTTCACTTCAAAAACATTTAATTCACAGGTAACAGTCTAGGCGGTGCTGCGAATAAGAAAACTATAAGGGACAAACTGGGTCCGTCCGCTGAGTTGAGTGATGGTGAGGGAAGCGAGGAGGAATGTGAGTTTGTTTGTTTTATTTATTTATTTATTTATTTAGGACAACTTACAAAACATTAAAACCATTAAATGATTACAGATAAAAAAGATACAAATAGATAGCCGAGTGTTGTTTTAATTACAAGTTGCCACGGCTTGTTAATCGACAATAAAAAAATATACGATTTATTATATAAAATGAATATTTTGATTATTAACATAGTCATTTGATGTAAAAATATATTAACTAGCGCTTCGCCCCGGCTTCGCCTGTAGTACATGTTTACGTTTTCTCCCATAAGAACCATCAATTAACGAAATCGGTTCAGCCGTTCTCGAGTTATGCGCTTACCAACACATTTTGCGATCCGATTTTTATATTATAGATAACAAGAGGGTATTTGGGAAAAAAGTGAATGGTTCAACGATTATCGATTGTAATAATGTGACAAAATATCTATGAGTTTTTCTTTTACACAGCATATCCACTTTCACCTAAAATACATACATATTTATTATTATTTATTTCCCTTACAGATGTATCGGACTCAGATTCCGAAGAATCAGATGAATCTGAGGACAATTCTGAAGACAGTGCGACAGAGGACGCACAGCACATGGACACAGTTAGTGATATAGTACGAGATGTTATACTGGACGATTCTGGTAATTATTTAGAATAGAAACATTTTTTCTTAAAAAAATAGTAGTAGATATTATAATAAATTTGGTCTAGGTACTAAAAATATAATACATCAGCTGTCTTATTACAAAAATATAATGAATCACCTGTCTTATTACAAGAATATAATACACCAGCTGTCTTATTACAAAAATATAATGCATCAGCTGTCTTATTACAAGAATATAATACACCAGCTGTCTTATTACAAAAATATAATGCATCAGCTGTCTTATTACAAAATTATAATGCATCAGCTGTCTTATTACAAAAATATAATGCATCAGCTGTCTTATAACAAAATTATAATGCATCAGCTGTCTTATTACAAAAATATAATGCATCAGCTGTCTTATAACAAAATTATAATGCATCAGCTGTCTTATTACAAAAATATAATGCATCAGCTGTCTTATAACAAAATTATAATGCATCAGCTGTCTTATTACAAAAATATAATGCACCAGCTGTCTTATTACAAAAATATAATGCATCAGCTGTCTTATTACAAAAATATAATGCATCAGCTGTCTTATTACAAAATTATAATGCATCAGCCGTCCAATTACAAAATTATAATGCATCAGCCGTCCAATTACAAAAATATAATGCATTAGCTGTCTTATTACAAAATTATAATGCATCAGCTGTCTTATTACAAAAATATAATGCATCAGCTGTCTTATTACAAAATTATAATGCATCAGCCGTCTCATTACAAAAATAGAATGCATCAGCCGTCTTATTACAAAAATAGAATGCATCAGCCGTCTTATTACTAAATTATAATGCATTACCTGTCTTATTACAAGAATATAATACACCAGCTGTCTTTTTACAAAAATATAATGCATCAGCTGTCTTATTACAAAATTATAATGCATCAGCCGTCTAATTACAAAAATATAATGCATTAGCTGTCTTATTACAAAATTATAATGCATCAGCTGTCTTATTACAAAATTATAATGCATCAGCTGTCTTATTACAAAAATATAATGCATCAGCCGTCCAATTACAAAAATATAATACATCAGCTGTCTTATTACTAAATTATAATGCATCAGCTGTCTTATTACAAGAATATAATACATCAGCCGTCTTATTATAAAATCTTAAATCTTAATTGTCTACATGGTTTAATGTTAAAACATGGTTTAAGGTTTTTGAAATCGGTCCAGTAGTTTCTGAGATAAGCGCGATCAAACAAACTCAACAGTTTTATATTTTAAGTATTTATAAAATAGGTGAATTTGTTATTTGTGGTTGAAAAATTTTTTTTAGAAAAATCGGAAGGTACTGAAGTGACAGGAGAAAAGATCACAAATTAAAATATATATTTATATGTAGTAGAAAACATACATATAGATAGCTATACAGGGTGTAATCGTTAAGTGTGCACACAGCACACGCGATTATTCCGTAATTATTGCAGATATCAAAAAACTTTAAATTGATATCGAAAGTACTTAACCTAATGAGTAAAATGGTAAGTTTTTAAAAATAAAAGAGCTTTCGATGTAAAATTTTTGGATATTTCCCGTTTTACTTTTAAAAAGTTATAATTGTCATTTTACTCATTAGGCTTTCGATATCAGTTTAAAGTTTTTTGATATCTGCAATAGTTACGGAATAATAGTCTGTGCACACTTAACGATTACACCCTGTATAGTTATAACATTTTCTATTGGAATTTTCTTTTCATTTCATTTTCTATTGCATTAATTAATTGTTTTTTTCAGGTGTAGAAGAAGTTGAATCAGATGTGGGTAGATTCATAAAAGAACCAACACTGGAAAACCTACACAAGTTAGGACCAGACGCGGCAAAACTTATTGATGTGCATTTTCAGGTATTCATATTTTATTAACTACCCGCATTGCTCCGCTCCTGTTGGTCTTAGCGTGATGATATATAGCCTATAGCCTTCCTCGATAAATGGGCTATCTAACACCGAAAGAATATTTCAAATCGGACCAGTAGTTCCTGAGATTAACGCGTTCAAACAAACAAACTCTTCAGCTTTATAATATTATTATAGATAAATGATTGATTGATCTCGACGTTAGATAAAGAAATTTCACTTCAATAAAAAAATATCTATATGCGAAAATGTGTTTGTTTATTTGTCTTTGCAACGGAGAGAAGTTACGATATATTATGATATTTGCGTATTGTAATAGCTTAGAGGCAAGAGGCTTCTTTTTACAACAGTAAAACATCTATTGCAACGTAAATATTGACAGCTTAAAAAAATAAAAAAAATGTGTGCGTGTACTAGTGTACACACGTAAGAAGTGAAACTTCTTTATGACCTTATTTTTCAAAAAATAATTTACTATATGCAACTTTACAGAAATACGTCGAATCACGCGTGGTAGGGATAAGAAAAAGATGGCGCGTAACGGAAAAATGTCACGCGTAACGAAAAAATTTTACACTAATTTTTTTCCAACCTATAAAGAAGTTTCACTTCAAATATTCTTATATTATCTTCAATTTAATGCTATAGAACTTTTCAGTCGATCCACGACCAAGAGAGCCTAATACAAGCCTATGTAGAAGCCCTATGTTGTGTATCTGGTCTGTCCAAAGAGAGTCCGACAGCGGCTCGAGTTGCAAGGGACCTGTGTCCTATGTTGATAGCAAGGGCTAAACAGCAGTGGTTGTTAGCGAACACTGTTCTGGCCGCTTTACAACTTATTAAGGTGAGAAAAATGCGAAAAACGACTAAAAACACGACAAAACGGGTAAAAAATCGTTAAAAATGACAAAAAATGGGGAAAATTGGCTCAAAATGCAGAAAAACGTGGGGAAAATTCGTTAAAAATGGGGAAAACCTAAATTAAAAAGTAAAAAATAAATTGATTTATTTAATTATCCGACCACTTAAACAGTTAATGTATGAAAATTCATTTTTCAGAAAACAGTAAAAATAACATTTTCTTTCAATTATTTTTCTAGTTGTTCCTCATCTAACTGCTTACATAAATCTATAACGGCCTTACTAATAAAAAGTTAAACAATGGATAAATTTCTACCATTTTCTACCATTGCTGTCCTGCTCTTGCTCACATGAATCATAAAAACAAGACAGGTTATTGCAATAACTAATCCATTGCAAAGCGAATGGGTAACATTTTATTAGTAAGACCGTTAAGCAAGATTTTTCAGAAAACACAAAAAAAACTATTTATTTAATGTAATTTTCTTTTTACAGTCAGAAAACAAAAACTACAAAATACGATGGAGCGTGCCCCCTTGTTACAGCATTATCGCATCACAAATAGACGCTACATACTTTCCCGCGGCTTTGCGTGACACTTTAAGGTTCTTTATAAGTAGCAAATTGGAAGTTTTGGCGCCAGAAGTTAGAGCGGCTGTGGAAATGTACCCTAATTTGTATACTTGAATAAAATTTTAAGGAATATTTGTGTTTTATTTATAAGCCCTTTGAGTTTGTATGTTTGGTAATTTTTTATCTGGAATCGCTATACTACAAAAGGGTTTCGAATCCCGCAAATCGATTTTTGGATTCTCAAAAAAATTTACAAAATGATAAACATTTAAATGTTTTAATTAAAGTTCTTATCCTATTACAAGTTATGGTAATTCAATAAAATCGTTAAAATACGTATTACTACGGTGTATATGTCGATTGTCGCAGTCAAATTGAATTATTTTGCCGTTTACAAATGCTCGGCATTTTTTGTAAAATACTGAGGATTTACTTTTTCCAAAATTCTACAAAAAAACGGTGGCGACGGAGCCCCACTTCGTGGCTCCTATTTGTGTGTAGTTTTAAAAACACGAACCATATTCTATTAGTCCATGCACGAACCTAACCTAACACTAGAAAAATTTCTGATTACGAATTCTCGACATATTACAAAATGCCGAGCTTTTGTAAACGGCGAAATAATACAAATTGCCTGCGACATATATAACATGATTTCCTTTTGTCTATATAGATTTTTAATCAAAGTTTTGTTAATACTTTGTTATTTTACCTTCATAAAAAGTGAAAGTTCTTTAAATCTTAAGATATAATATAAATTGTATATAAATTAAGAAATCTTGACAATGTGTAATATTACCTACTTTTTGGGGTTCTGTTTCACGAATATATCGATCAAGAAATCGATAATATATCGATATTATATCTTTTTTATGTCAAGTTATGCTTTTGCTGAACGCATCTGTAATAAATTGACAGTTTGACTTTGACACTTGATCATTGATGAATAATATAAATACAAAAACATAACCTAAAAATTTAATATGAAAATCCAATTGCATACTTTTATTTATTATTAAACCATAGGTATGTGAACTTTGGGTAGGTAATTTAAAATAAATTTCACATTACGTTGTAAGTATTGCATTCATGCATTAAGATTATTATCCTAACAATTTTACATAATATTGAATAACATTACCTATTTTTATATTTAAAATAGTTTATGAACCCATGTACATACAATAAAATATCATTTTAAATGAAATTGCTATTCGTATTACTTATATCATTTGCAATATTATAAACATAGCACATATTATTTTTTATTTACTGTCTTTTTGTCTTTGAATCACAATTACGAACCTTTTATTGACTTATATCTTTTTGATTCGTGAATTTTACAACCAGCTTACAATTTTACATCACGCTACAACCAGCAGGAACAGAGCACTGAGCAATGTGGGTAAAACCGCGGGGCACAGCTAGTATTATATATTAATAGGCTCAAATCATATGTCTGTTCTCAGTTTTCCATCTATCTTTGTACAAAATTTCATCCAAATTGGTTCAGTGGTTTACATGAAGAGACAGACAGATAAAGTAGGTATATTATTTTATTTGATTTCTTTTCAGTTTAATTATTTGAGTAAACAATGGGTACTTTAAAATTCCAACTACACTTTGCTGGTGGGGCAGAGTTGCTATTCGACAAAATAAAGAAAAGAGAGATTGAGTTGCCAGCGCTAAAAAAGTATTTCCCAGATTGCCAGAATGAAAAATGGAGGATACGGGAGTTGCTAGTTTGGTTAAAAGATAATTTGTTGAAGGAGCGACCTGAGTTATTTCTTCAGGTAATTACTACATATTTTTTAGGTTATATCTGTATACTAGATGTGCCGCGCGGTTTTACCCGCATTGCTCCGCTCTTGTTGGTCCTAACGTGATAATATATAGCGTATAGCCTTCCTCAATAAATGGGCTATCTAACACCGAAAGAATTTTTCAAATCGGACCAGTAGTTCCCGAGATTAACGCGTTCAAACAAACAAACTCTTCAGCTTTATAATATTAGTATAGATTACTAATCTCAGGAACTACTGGTCCGATTTGAAAAATTCTTTCGGTGTTAGATAGCCCATTTATCGAGGAAGGCTATAAGCTATATATCATCACGCTACGACCAACAGGAGTGGAGCCACGCGAGTGAAACCGCGCGGAGCAGATAGTAAATTATATATGTTAGAGTACAAAAATATATTTTTGTTTACAGGGTGACTCAGTACGACCTGGTATTCTTGTTCTAATAAATGATGCCGACTGGGAGTTATTTGGTGAACTCGATTATGAACTACAGGAAAATGATGTTATAATGTTCATATCCACTTTGCATGGCGGTTGAATAAATTATTTTTATTTATTTGTGTTTAATTTTTTATATTTGGTAGAATGTTGATACTAGTTCTATGAACAAGATCACAGTAAAAACGATCATCCCCTATTGTTACACCTATGAGAAAAATCAATTAGGTTATATTTTTTTCTCGAAATTTCATCAAAATCGGTGCAGTAGTTTAGCCCTGAAAGTGTCGGACAGATAGACTGGCTATAATATTTAGTATAAGCATTTATGGAAACGTGATTTACATTTGAAATAATTTTCAAATTCAGTATTACTACATTCGTAAATTACTAGCTGTGCCCCGCGGTTTTACCCGCATTGCTCTGTTCCAGTTGGTCTTAGCGTGATGATATATAGCCTGTAGCCTCGATAAATTGGCTAGGTATCTAACACCGAAATAATTTTTCAAACCGGACCGGTAGTTTCTGAGATAAGCGCGTTCAAACAAACAAACACTTCAGCTTTATAATATTAGTACCTACCTATAGATAATTAATAAGACGTATAAGTGTAGATTACATTATAATCCTACAATCTTCTTTATATATAAAAATGAATCGCAAAATGTGTTGGTAAGCGCATAACTCGAGAACGGCTGAACCGATTTCGATAATTCTTTTTTTATTATATTCCTTGAAGTACGAGGATGGTTCTTATGTAGAGAAAACGTAAATATGTACCACGGGCGAAGCCGGGGCGGACCGCTAGTCTTTTATATATAAAAATGAATCGCAAAATGTGTTGGTAAGCGCATAACTCGAGAACGGCTGAACCGATTTCGATAATTCTTTTTTTATTATATTCCTTGAAGTACGAGGATGGTTTTTATGTAGAGAAAACGTAAATATGTACCACGGGCGAAGCCGGGGCGGACCGCTAGTCTTATATATAAAAATGAATCGCAAAATGTGTTGGTAAGCGCATAACTCGAGAACGGCTGAACCGATTTCGATAATTCTTTTTTTATTATATTCCTTGAAGTACGAGGATGGTTCTTATGTAGAGAAAACGTAAACATGTACCACGGGCGAAGCCGGGGCGGACCGCTAGTAAAAAAAATATATATGTAATAAGCTTATAGGTAGGTAGCTTTTCCCGCGTAGTCGAAGGAAATTCCCATTTGAAAATGTTTCAACGCGGTGAAAAGTAGACGATTTCAGGAGTGATAGATTATCATCAGTTACAAAAAATCATCATGAAATCGCTACGTTATGTTAAAAAAATGTGTAAGAACGTGTTTAAATAAACTAAGAACTAAATCAAACATTTATTTGTTCAATTAAACTTCTAGAAGCACTTGAATCGTCATAACATACCTATTTTAACATTTACCACCGGGCACCGATTCGGAAAACAGTTTCTTTGGAGAAAAATCGGCAAGAAACTCCATAGTTGCTCATTGTCATTATTACAATGTAATTTTACAAAATATGTAACTGCATATCATAAACAGAAACAAATGAAAGAAAAGACAAACAAACACACTTTCGCATTTATAATATCAGTAATAAATACGAAAAAATACTTTACACTACAGTGATTGCCTCTACTCGCCCAACACACTGTGAAAAGGGCCAAAAACATAAGTAAAAATCGTTTGAAAGCGACAGATGCCTAAGAGTCAAATCTAATCATTACTAGATTTTTAAAACCAATTTATCACAAATTGGTTAAAACATTTCAACCCTTGAATAAATGGATTATCGAAGGGTGGTGATATGGGGTTGATGGTTGAATGGAAAAATGTTATGTGAAGAAGATTAGGTTTTAAACCGACTGCAAGAAAGGTTAGGGCCTTCGGGGGCGAAGCCGTGAGTTATAGATGGCAATTTTACATCATCATGAATTCATGACCATACCTACTACTTACCTAGTTAATAGTTTATAGCAAAGTCGATTTTTTTGTCCCTATGTACATAAGTATGCTTAAATCTTTAAAACTACGCAACGGATTTTGATGCAGTTTTTTTTTAATAGACAGAGTGATTCAAGAGGAATTTAGAGGAGGGTTTTAGCACAGACTAATAATAATATACTACGTATGTACAAGTTTTAGTATATAATTTATAGCGGGCGAAGCCGCGGGCGAAAAGCTGGTTGTAGTTATATTTTAGTTACGTTTTTATTGATTTTTTTTTTATTTTTTTTATTTATTTATTTACGGCATACGCCAAACCATACATATATTCAACTTAATTCTAAACTTATCACTATGTTCTTAGTTCTAGGTAGCTCTTACATTCTTCACCTATCATTCCCATCCCTGACACAAACAAATCATATACTGGTGCAGATACTAGCTATCTTTAAAAGAAAACCGCATCAAAATCCGATTAGAGATCAGATTTAAGCATTTAGCATATCTACCTTCCTTGATTGATGTCTTGACTAAAAACCCCATTTTTATTTTTATTTCAAGGACAAATTATTAATTATTAAGAATAACAATAGGTACGTCTCTATCAAAAAGTTCACGCGAACCAGTCTACTCATAAAACAGTGCATTTATTCCCACCAATCTAAAAAACACTCCAAATTATTAATCAACGAATGCGTACCGCGATTTTATAACAAAAGATTTGAGGGATGCATGCAACCAGCAGGGCGCCATGTTTTTTCGATTCAAAATATACACGCCCCGAAATTGATGTAATGTAATCGGCGGTATTAAGATTCAATTCTGTGGAAAGTACAGTTGTGTGGAAAAGTAGTTTTGCTATTATCTATGCTAATATTATAAAGCTGAAGAGTTTGTTTGTACGCGCTTATCTCAGGAAATCGCAAAATGTGTTGGTAAGCGCATAACTCGAGAACGGCTGAACCGATTTCGATAATTCTTTTTTTATTATGTTCCTTGAAGTACGAGGATGGTTTTTATGTAGAGAAAACATAAATATTATGTACCACGGGCGAAGCCGGGGCGGACCGCTAGTTATAAATAAATATATTCTACCACGCATTGTCTGCCCGACTGTACATACTATACAAGGGTAGGGCACCCCGACCCTGTCATATTGTTAAGTGACTGACATTTGTGTATTCTAATTAAATGATATGACATTTTTGACTTTGATGCTTCGTGACGTCATCAAATGTCAGATTAGGTACGATAAATAACTATTTAATACCTACTATTATTATTTATTACTAGCGGTCCGCCCCGGCTTCGCCCGTGGTACATAATATTTACGTTTTCTCTACATAAGAACCATCCTCGTACTTCAAGGAATATAATAAAAAAAGAATTATCGAAATCGGTTCAGCCGTTCTCGAGTTATGCGCTTACCAACACATTTTGCGATTCATTTTTATATATAAGACTAGCGGTCCGCCCCGGCTTCGCCCGTGGTACATGTTTACGTTTTCTCTACATAAAAACCATCCTCGTACTACAAGGAATATAATAAAAAAAGAATTATCGAAATCGGTTCAGCCGTTCTCGAGTTATGCGCTTACCAACACATTTTGCGATTCATTTTTATATATAAAGAAGATAAGATTATAAACGAAAGTGTAGGTACAGTGTGAAAGTATGTATGTATGTTTGTATTTTACGCAAAACCAGCTGATTCAATATATATGTATGCAATTTGGTACATAGATAGATTAGCACATAGGCTACATTTTACACGAGTGAAGCCACAAGTTAAAGCTAGCATATATTATCACAATAAATGTGGGTATCTACTACAAACTTTTATTTTATGAGAAACGATCTGTGCTTGTGCGGTTTCACCTGCGGACGAATCCACCTTTAAAAGCAAGCATTTCTATATAGCTTACTAGCTTTCCTCCCGCGGCTCCGCCCGTTTTGTCTAAAACCTTCCTCTTGAATCACTCTATATATTAAAAAAAACCGCATCAAAATCCGTTACGTAGTTTTAAAATTTTAAGCCTGCATAGAAACGGACAGACAGCGAAAGCGGCGTTTTTTTACTATGTAGTGATGGTAGAGTCTGGAGTCTGGACTTACATATTTTAATATTAGCGGTCCGCCCCGGCTTCGCCCGTGGTACATATGAAAAATAGATGTTGGCCGATTCTCAGACTTATCACTTACCCGATATGCACAGAAAATTTCATGAGAATCGGTCCACCCGTTTCGGAGGAGTATGCAGACTAACATTGTGACACGAGAATTTTATATAGTATAAGATTATAAACTAAAAGCGTTTTCTTTTTGTCGCAACGAAGCGATTTTATGATATGACTATAGCTAACCGCCCGCGGCTTCGCCCGCTTTGTCTAAAACCCAATAAATTATATACTAAAACCTTCCTCTTGAATCACTCTATTTATTTAAAAAAACCGCATCGAAATCCGTTGCGTAGTTTTAAAGATTTAAGCATACAAAGGGACATAGGGACAGAGAAAGCGAATTTGTTTTATACTATGTAGTGATTATTCTGTCTAGAGATAGGAGTCTTCTTATTACCGCGATGAAACACCCTCCTATGGGAATTTTCTTTGACCAAGCGGGTAAAGCCGCGGGCGGAAACTAGTTATTTATATATGTTCAAATCATCCCTTTATTTGAGTTATTACAGTTTAGACACGGCACGATCTGATCCCATACTAAGCTTAGTATGGGATCAGATCGTGCCGCGATAGCGATAGCTATCGCTTGTGATATGGAAACCAAATGGCTGATAATCATACATATATATAATCCATACTAATATTATAAATGCGAAAGTAACTCTGTCTGTCTGTCTGTCTGTTACTCAATCACGCCTTAACTACTGAACCAATTTGCATGAAATTTGGTATAGAGATATTTTGATACCCGAGAAAGGACATAGGATAGGTTTTATCCCGGAAATCCTACGGGAACGGGTTTTTCTTTGAAAACGCGGGCGAAGCCGCGGGCGGAAAGCTAGTTTTAAATAAATACTTATATAGATAATTAACACCCAGATATAGAGCAAACATCGATGTTCATCACACAAATATTTGCATATATGTATATAAGTGAAAAATGAATATAACTATATTAAAGTATAGGTAATATTGAAAAGAAAATCAATTAGTAAAACAGATGTGTAATGCATCTACCCCTTAGGTCTTAAAACCCACAAGGGGGCATAGTACTTGCTCCTAATTATTATTGAAGGGATATTAATTATAATATACATAATCTTCTTATATATAAAAATGAATCGCTAAATGTGTTGGTAAGCGCATAACTCGAGAACGGCTGAACCGATTTCGATAATTCTTTTTTTATTATATTCCTTGAAGTATGAGGATGGTTTTTACGTAGAGAAAACGTAAATATGTACCACGGGCGAAGCCGGGGCGGACCGCTAGTACATATATAACAATGAATCCATATTTTCCTTGGTCACGGCATCACGCGTGAATAGCTCGACCGATTTGGATTTTTTTCATATTCCTTGAAGTACGAGGATGGTTTTTATGTAGAGAAAACGTAAACATGTACCACGGGCGAAGCCGGGGCGGTCCGCTAGTTGCTTATAATTAAAACAGTTTAAAACTCTTCTTCTCTACTGTACTATGGGTAATTACATAATAAATAATCTAATTCAGAGATAGATATCTCTACTAATATTATAAAGTTGAAGAGTTTGTTTGTTACGTGTTAATCTCAGGAGTCAGGGGTCCGTATTGAAAAAATATTTCACTGTTAGATAGTCCATTTATTGAGGAAGGCTATAGGCACAACAGTATTACAATATAATATTTTATTACTGTGCTATATTAATTATCATATCTATATTAATTATTATATCATCACGCTTACAGGAATAGGAGCAGAGTAATGCGAGTAAAACCGTAGGGCACAGCTAGTTCTTTATATATAGATAATTATTATTGGTTTTATTTACGTTATAGTTTTTAACTCTACTATTTCTCTACTCTACTATAGATATATTCTATCTCTATATTTATATAAATATATAAATAAATATTTAGTATCTATTTGTAGACCGTTTCCTTGGTGGTTGACGCGTGAGCGTAGAACCGAGGGGTCCTGGGTTCGATTCCCGTTGGAGACGAAGAAAAAAAAAATGTCTCGGTCTGGTAGGACACAGAAGGCTGATCATCTACTTGTCCCTAAAGAAAATCAATCAGTGAAACAGAAGTATGAATAACGCATCTGCCCCTTACCCCACTTGGGGACATGGGACTTCACTTTTTATACGTAGTAGTATTCGTCTGTGGACCTAATTTTATTGAAGAATTAAATAAGTATTTCATAAAAAGCATTTTAAATCAATGTACCTACTTATAACAAGCAAGATTGGCTTAGTACAAGTCTATATCCAATTTGTTATATAAACCGATAAATTTACGACTATCAAATACACACAACCCATCAATAGAAACACACCAATTAACTAATACATTTAAATTGTAAAAACAATGAAAATAAATAAAAATTAATTCGGTTTTCATGTTCTGTGCTGAGGCTTTCACGGGATGTTCTGTCCTGCTCGTTTGTATGGAAAAAGTGTGCTGTTCCACTCGCACACTCGTTGGCTTGAATATTGAACGGCCGGTGCTACCGGGGTGGGTTGTAGTGAGGGGGAGTTTTATCGACTGTCGATAGTTTGCTGTTTGAATATCGATAAAATGCATCTAGCAAATGGTAAGTCTATGACATGTGTGACGTACGTATAGAAGAAGTCGAAATGATATAATACATGTTTTTGATAATTAAGGTTTTGATAATTTTGGTAAATGTTCATGTATTCTTTATAGAAGGATAATAATTATTATGCGTTTTATTTATTCAGTTTAACTTGCAAGTTCTAAATGGCACATTAAATTGGTTGATTATTTAGTTTAACTTGGTTTTATGACTTACAAAACTATGGCAATTAGTGAAATAATTTGAAAATTCAAAGTATCTTATAATTTGTATGTTTTCTCATGTAGTTTCATTCCAATAAAACTATTTTCTTCTAAGACTTCGAAGCATAGATTTAGTGTATTAATTGACTTTTTCGTGTTAAATATTAATCATAATTTTTCCAATCAGCCTCGTTAATATTGTTTAATGGTGTAGAGCTCGAGACATCGTGGTTTCAATTTTGGTAGAGACAAATATTGACTTATTTGATAATATTCATTACAAGATCTCATACAGAATCAATTACATATTATAATATTATTTATCTTACATATAGTTAAGCAAACAATATTTAAAATAATTTTAAATAGCAATACTTAAATATGTATTGTACTCTACAAAACCATTTTACTTCATAATTTGATAGTTTTCATGAAATCAATAATAAGAATAAGGCAATTTAATACATTTTCTTTAACACAAAGCCTTAAACTATTCCTATAATACACAAAACCTCATCCAATTTGAAACATACATAAAACAACAAAATTTATCGTGAAAACCATCGATATCACACCCCCGTCACATCACTATCGGAAAATAAGGAATCTTTAGTACCAGGGGTTGCTCTACCTAGAACGGACGTTGCTGAAAATGTATAGGACTGTACAAAAAACACATTTTTCCATACTAATGCAATAAAAACTATGTACTTCGAGTGATTATAGTGATCATTGTGACTATATAGTGTAATAAATGCGATATTAACAGTGTAAAGATATATGGTAAGTTATATAATTACTGTAAAATAATGCGGATTTTCAGTAACGAATTATTTGTATAATCTACTAGCAAACCGGGCGAACTCCGTTTCGCCACCAGAGATACCTTTTCTTTGCTATAAACCTCACGGAGCCCGAGACCTTTCCAACGAATGCGAAACCGTGGAAATCGGTTCGTGCATTCTGGAGTTATAGCGTCAGGAAGGAAAACCCGACTTATTTTTATAATATAGTAGAAGATAAGAATGATGATCTTTTTAATATTCTTACTAGCTTTCCGCCCGCGGCTTCGCCCGCTTCCTCTTGAATCACTCTATCTATTAAAAAAAAAACAGCATCAAAATCCGTTGCGTAGTTTTAAAGATTTAAGCATACATAGGTAGGGACAGAGAAAGCGACTTTGTTTTATACTATGTAGTGATAATGCTTTGTGTAATAAAAATTGTATGTATTGTATGACATATGAATGTACCAATTTTGGATGTATGTATGTACCTATGTGTGTATGGTTAATTGAACCAAAAAGTACATTTAGCATACAAATAAATTATAATACAATTTGTATGACATAATTTTTGAAATATTGGTAGAGATTGTTTCAAAAGATGAAAATATAGTTCGTAGGACGATGTGCGTAGTCGTAGTACTATAGTTATTTTGTATGTATGTATGGGTGGATGGAACCTCGATGGATGGATCTTTATAGAGTCAATAATATAGAAAAGTCTTGTATGAATACATTCAATATATATTTTTATAGGTTGTTTTAGAGATTGTATATAAAAAACACGTAGTTCTAAATTGTTGTTTTTAGCAAATATTCTCTCCTGGGGTCGTATTATGACCTCTTATTCCCAGTCAGTTTACGCCGTGAATTGAACTGACTGGTAAATTGATATAATACAATAATTAACCATGGCTGGTTATTGCGAATATAATATGAATTTGCCAGTCAATTCACGGCGTAATCTGCCTGGAAATAAGAGGTCATAATACAGCCCCTGTAGGTATACATTCTATATTATATTATATTCTAATCTATTATACAGGGTGTCCCACTGTTAATGGGTCAATCAATTTTTAAAGGTCCCGATCATAATTTTCTCGTATTTTTTTTTTTAACTTAATTTTCAGCATTTTACTATTTCATTTAGAAGATAATTCTTCGTAGATTAAGATTATATAGGCAGCAGTGATGTTGATTACATACATTTGTGGATTTAGCTTCACGAACCGATCTATTCACGGGAAATAATGTCCTTTGGACAACTTACACAATAGTACTTTTTTAAATGTTAAATTCCCTTCAGAATTAAAATAAATTCTTCTAATATTAGATAATAAATAATATTTTGATATTTGTTCTATTTACACCCAAAATACGAAATATTTTTATTAAAATTGAAACGAATGATGTCTTTTGAACAACCAAACAATGTTTCATATATAAAAAAGTTTCAGTAAAGCGGAAATAGTGATATTTTTTACAAAAAAACTATTAAGGCGAGCTTGTTACGTATCGTATTATTGATTTTACTTAATTAAAATGAACTGATTCTCGATATAACTGAATGAATGAAGTATAATGTGATTTTCATATGGGGACATCTTAGTCGTCTTGATTTTTGAAATGTTAAAATTACAATTAAACTAGACATAAAATTGCGTAATAAAAATGTGTTCCCGAAACAGCCGAGTAATAAACAAAACATGAACTATTTAACTGTTAAAGTATAAGTTTTGTATAATTATTGTCCTAGGGACAACCAAATTGTCCATGGTACAACCACTTTGGCTGGCCAAGTGACTGGTTGTCCGCGGGACATTTTTAAAATTTTGACCCGCCAAGCAAATACTATTGTTATTTTATATATTAATCTCAGCTCACACTAAATTATAGACGAAAGCGCATCTCGTGTAGTATAATTGATAACAATGCATCAAGTACTTATGTTTTAATCACAGTTGTCTGACGGACTGACAATAAAGCCACCCCACACTCACCAACGTTGCTCGGACGACTGTTGCCGTGATTTTATACAAATCAAAATGGCGTTTGAGCCCGACAGTTAATTATTGTGTTTAGCTTGTTGTTTAGGAATCTACCGCGCCATCTGTGTTTTGTTTTCATAACTAAATTACGGTTGTCTGTGAGACCTGTGCCATGTAGATGATTTATGGGGACAAAAGTAAAATGCCTGAAAATCGTATTATATCCAATAAAAAAAAATTATTTGTATGTTTTTATGTCAATAATCATTAACTGAAACAAGAAGTGCATTTGGTATTTATGGTCGTGATAGTATGTGTTCGTGATGCGAAGTTTGTTAATGCATTGTAGCTTGGGGACAAATGTGATAGTACTGGAAAATTGCATTTAGTCTCTGGACAACCATGAAACTACGCACAAATTAATAAAACAATTAAAATTTTGTTTACAATAATGTTAGAAAATATTAAAAAGAATATAATTAAAACCAATTTAACTCTTTATGATTTCATGTTTATTAATTATCGTTCAGGGACATGATGCGTGTACCGTCGGACCATTAAAAGTTGATCGACCCTAATATACTAAGCTCAAAGGAGGTTATAGTTTTGCATACACTGAGTACGTAAAAACTACTTATAAAATTCCAGATGCATTTTTTTTCAAATAGATGAATTCTTAAAACTCTATGCGTATATCCATAACAAGCAACCCGCCTAACTTTGCCACCCGCACGCGAGCTATCGTTTATGATTATGTTTTCATAGACAAAATGCTCACATTAGCGAAGCGGTATATGCCGGCTGCGCGAAGCGAGAAGAGAACATGGATTTTCAGGAAAAATTTAGCAACCATTTTTTGACGTAATTTTGTTGTTTAAGTATTTTTTACGTGATCAGTGTATGCAAAACTACAAGTCCCTTTGCGCTTAGTATACCAATAGTGGGACACCCTGTATACCTACTAGAAATATTGGTTGTTTGTTACTATTTTGCATAAAACTTAGCATATCAATAGGTACATAGATAGAGGTAGAGCTTTCGCTTGCGTTATCAAAGAAAACCCGCACGTTCACGTTCCCGTGGAATTTCCGGGATTAAACCTATCCTTTTTACTTTCTTAGGTCTCAAATTATCTCTGTTCCAAATATCATTCGAAGTCATGTGAAGAAGAGACAGACAGACTTACTTTTTTATAATACTAGATTTCTTTTTAATTATTGTACCTATTTTGTTATTCTCTGTCTGGTATATATAGTACAATAAAGTATAAATAAATAAATAAATAAATTTCCGCCCGCGGCTTCGCCCGCGTTTTCAAAGGAAAACTCGCATAGTTCCCGTTCCCGTGGGATTTCCGGGATAAAACCTATCCCATGTGATAATAACTCAGGCCCTGAAATCACAGACACAATAGAAAATCTATTGTGTCGTGGACCGATCGGGCCGTTCGGGGCTCAATGGGTTAATCCAAGTTACCTATATGTGTGCTAAATTTCATTGTAATCGGTTCAGCAGTTTTTACGTGAAAGAGTAACAAACATTCATACAAACTTTCGCCTTTATAATAGTATTAAGATTAGTAGGAATATCTAGGTTGAAAAATGCTCTACATTTTCCGTTTAAAGTGATTCAAAATCGGCTCTAAAGGAGTCAGTTACATACAAATATACAGGTGAAGCTAATATATTTAGCGTGTTAAGGGGTGTTAGGCGGTCAGCGAAAATTCAGCTATTCGGGCCTGAGGTAAGCGGTGAGGGGGTCCGCGTTTAGTATGGAATCAACGTGCTCGAAACTAAAAATGTAAGCGTCATTCACATTTTTATCAAAAAGTGAATGAAAATATTTAGTATTTTCTAAATCTAAAACAGTCACGAAATCGAGAAGGTAAATACCTATGTATTTGTGATTTTATACGAATTATTATCGTAAAATACGATTGTGCTCATTTATATGATATTTTTGAGGTAACTTCAGGATTTTTTTTATCGAGCAAAATTTTTCCAATCGTGTTTTGGAAACAGTCATCCATCCCATCACACATACGTTCTGTAATACATACATATTTGAAAGGAGAATGGGCATTTTACTATGGAAGTTGGGCCTGAACCCTTGAGTTGGACCAATACACATGAGATATTGTTTTTATAATAGATCATATAACACATAGATAACGGGAAAAATATATATAAAAAAATAATCAACCGGGTTTTTGTACAGTCACATCAAGTTTTATTTCTTTGTGTATAATATTTTTTGCAGTAAATAACTGTTATAAGACAATGATAATATCTTTATGTTACTCTAATTCACTTTCACTTACAAATACATACGTACTAATCTTAAGCCTTCTAACAACCGAAATACACTAATATTATGTTTTGTAACAGGTACTTACCTATACCGTGTTTATTATAATTCAACGTAGTTAGACGTTTTTTGTGGTTAAACTCAGTCACTCCAGTGACATTTAGATTTATATTTACTTCACTCGAATTAAAAACACCGTTATTGTGCGCAAAATAATAGCCAAATAAATAAAACTTTTTGCCTTGACTGTACAAGAACCCGGTTGATTTATTTTTTTATTTTATTTTTTTCGTAAGGTATGTGTAATGATCTATCACAAAAAACAATATTTCGTGTGTATTGGTCTTAGCCCAAGTTTCAGGCCCAATTTGCCCATTCTCCTTTCAGTGCGAAAAAACTTCAATATTTTCAATTATAGCTCATAGAAAACAGTCCATTTTGCCGTTTTCACCTACTAAGGGCCCTTAAAGGAAAAGCCAGCGTAAGTAGTTAGTTTAGGAATGCTAACGACACAAAAGTATTTTTAATTAAAAGACACAACGGTTCAAGGTTTACATTTAGAGAATTTTTCATTTTATTAACTCGATACTAGATGTGACTCCCGGTGTTACTTGTAGTGAATCTATACTATTATTATAAAGCTGAAGAGTTTGTTTGTTTGTTTGAACGCGCTAATCTATTCTAGGAACTAAAATAACTAAATCTAGGAACTATTGGTCCGATTTGAATAGTTCTTTCGGTGTTAGATAGCCTGCATGAAAACTGAAAATAGTTTTTTTTTAAAGCTGTGCTTTTTAAATTGAGCTATCATGTAACGACTCATCAAAATCAGCCCAATCGTTTTTGACCTTGTTTTTAATTACGCTCGAATATTGCAGATCTTTAAGAATGCTGCTGTATTTGACATGAGCTATCTACTGTTTAAAGACTCATCAAAATTGGTCCAATCGTATCCGAACTTGTCTAGTATAGATATTTTAGTATGCCTCTCTTTTCTACATGAGCTATCTTTTATTGATAGATACATCTAAATCGGTTTACTCTTTTCCTTATTTGTTATAAATGAAGCAGCTATTTTAGCTTTCTGCACTTTTTAATAAGAGCTATCTCATCCTTAAAGTCGCATCAAAATCGGTCCATCCGTTTCAGAGCTTCAATGCCACAGACATAGCACTCCCTATTTTTACATCATGGGACATTAATAATGAAAACAAGTTAACAAGGGTATTAAAAAGAAAATGGCGTCCGATAAATAAGTTCGCGTGAGTAGAATTAGTTAAACAAGGTGATATTTTGAACATAAATTTAGACGTGATGGGATCTAGACGTGAGACCTAGAAATAAATACTTGAGGGGTGAAATAAGCTTGTTTTTAAGTATGTATGATTTATTTAATCTTTTTTTTATATAATAAATAAATATTTAAGACAATTTACACACACGGCACGATCAGTTACTAAGCTTTCGCTTGTGTTACGGAATCCAGATGGCTGATAAACATACATATTATATAATTTTTAAATAAATACTTATATAGATAATTAACACCCAGACACAGAGCAAACATCTATGTTCATCACACAAATATTTGCTCCGGGTGGGAATCGAAGCCACAACTTCTGGTTTGGAAGGCAGGGTCACTACCAACCAAGCCAACCGGTCAGTCAAAATATTCAATATTTAATGTATTGTATTATAATATATTAAGCCTTTCGATATCATGTGTTTTTACTGTGAAGTTAATTTTAAAATATAATTTATTTTAAGTTTTAAAATTTTAATTTTTATAAAAAAAAAATACTTCCAAGTATCGGGTTGTTACTTTTTAAGTTATTGCATAGCTTTTATCTCAGACTTTGAACGCGGCGACTGAATGTTAAAATTCCGTAACGAAAAAACCTAACACCCCCCAATCCAACCGGCACAGCGATGCGATGCTGCAATAGCACAACCGCGGAAGTCCTCGAGTGCCACACGTATTTTTTTTACTTTAGACTTATTTAGGTATCTAGATATAAACAGTAGGTACACTTATTTTAGATTGTAATCTACTTTAAATGTCACAGTATATCAACAATGAAGTTGCCCTTTTTAATATTTTAACCGATTTAGATTTTATCAAATAGGTAGTAGGTAGCGCCTTTTTTAAAATCAAAAACTAAGTACCTATGTGTTCGTTGGGTAATTAAAAAAAAATATTTTTATGATCCTACTAATATTATAAATGCGAAAGTTTGTGAAGATGTGTATGTGTGTGTTTGATACTCTTTCACGCAAATACTACTGAACACATATTACAATGAAATTTAGCACACGGGCAAAGCCGCGGGCGGAAAGCTAGTACATATTTTTATAAAACAGAAATCAAAATAACACACGAGCTTTAGAAATACTTGATTTTGCGCGCGAAATTCGTTAAAAATTTTCTACTCTATGTCACCTGCCACAGATAAATAAAACAATAATAATTTGTATTATCTTTACACAGGTGAAGCTGGGTCGAAAAGCTAGTAATAGTTAAAAACCATTATATATTCAATTCCCGAAGGAGTCATCCCTCCACGAGCCCTCCAAATAATAATTTTTACCCCAAAATTGAATTTAGGTAATGGTCCCTTGGCAATATTTTGGTTTTGGATGGGTCACGTGGTTTAAATTATTATAAATAGATATATAAATATAAGAGGAATAGATATAATATGTAACTACTTGCCTACAGATATTTTTATAATTATTGGAAGCTTTTTCATGTTTTGTTTTTATCAAAAGTTTATTTTAGAATGTAATCAAGAGAAAATTCTTTACTGCATTTTTTCTGTAGTAAGTTAGAGAAATTTGACACAAATGCTTTTATAGTTTTCATTATTTTAAGCACAGATTTTAAGTAATGAATATATTTTTTGGTAAAACTACATATTGTAACATTTATGTGGTGTTTTCTACTTCTATTTTTAATTTCACACGCACCTAACTAAGCCAGAAATTTAAAGTTAAAAAGGTTTTGAATTTTGACATAATGTTTTGAAATTTAGTCACGCAAGTAAGATAAATATTATTTTAACAACATAGTTTGAAAATTATGAAATAAATAAAATAATGAAATGACATTACCATATGGTAGTATTTTAGATAAAAAAATATTTTTAACATCATAATTATTAATTAGTATAAAATTGTACCTACTAAATTCTAATGGCGGCATGGCGGCCATTTTGAAACGTTCCCGCCAATTTGGCCGGTGCATTCACCCGTTACTAGTTGCAATTCAAATCACGATCTGTGATTGATATTATTTCAAATTGCAGTTCAATTTAAAGGATTACATAATTTAAATATGTAATACATATTTTATTCTTTATTTTATGGGAATCAATAAAATTACTTAGTTTTCTTTTAGAATTTGAATTTATTCACAGTAAAAATCAAACACATAAAAAATAAACAAGATAAAATAACAATTTACTACGAAAAGGCTATGGACTCAGCATATGGTGGAAACCACTTTTAGGAAATAAGCTGTTGTTACCTACTTATGATGTTAGCTATCTTGTCCTGCGAGGTTGCTGGTGTTTTACAAATTACAAGTAACCACTAACCCTGTATATTATGTATCGCAGACATTGAGATAATATTAATATGGAGTCGACACCGCCTACATCACTTATGTTCCACTCAACATACGTCATGTGACGTATGTTGAGCGGTATTTTTTAATGGTTTTAAAGTGAAACGCATCAAATATGCCTTCGTGTGTGTTACGATATTGCACAAATAATACAAATAATACGGAAAAGAGCAAAGGAATAACTTTCATCGCTAAGTACCTAACTAGATAATCATTTTTAAAACTTAGTTAGAGCAAAAAAATGGCGCACAGATTTTGTTCGTGGTGTCTCCTCCATACGTAGTAATATTATCTCAATGATCGCAGATAAGTAATAATATACCAATTGCAGTTATTTAGGAAAATATGTATTTTATATTTGAGTGAGTTTTTGTCAGGTAGGTAGAAA
The DNA here is from genome assembly GCF_061535455.1 of Colias philodice. Taxonomy (NCBI): domain Eukaryota; kingdom Metazoa; phylum Arthropoda; class Insecta; order Lepidoptera; family Pieridae; genus Colias; species Colias philodice. The sequence goes on from NC_143116.1 coordinate 5,007,270, forward strand.
GAAAGAGCTGCTTATTATTTTAATCTAAGTATCTAACAGGAAAATATGAAAAAGAAATATAATTAAAATAACACATGAATATTTAAGAACTTTATTTCTTAATAAATATTTAGTCAAACAAATCACTACATAGTATAAACTATAAAACAAAGTCGCTTTCTCTGTCCCTATGTCCCTTTGTATGCTTAAATCTTTAAAACTACGCAATGGAATTTTATGCGTTTTTTTTTAATAGATAGAGTGAATCAAGAAGAAGGTTTTTCTATAATTTATTAGGTTTTAGACGAAGCGGGCGAAGCCGTGGACGGTAGCTAGTATAATATAAGGTTTGAAACGTAAAAACATATTAAAAAATAACGTATAATGGTGTACGTTGACAGAACAATTTCCATATTTAGTACCTAAGTTCATGCAAGCCTGAGTCTATAATTTTCTTTCAATAAACGCGACTCTGCAGGCCATAAATTATATTTTAAAGTAGACTTTCAGGGTATATTTTTATAGTACATATTTATATTTAAAAGGTTAAACCGACTTTAAAAGACGTGTAAAAAATTAAAAGGTTATGAATTAGGTAAAAACGTAGACTTTCGTTTTTTAAATTTTAATTATTGTACCTGTATTCGGATTTTTGTTTCTCATTTATTTATAGAATCTTCAAAATCGGTTCCGTAGTTTATACATTTAAAAATGTCTTCCTTTTTTATAATACACTTTTTACGCATAAAGAATAATGAGCTTTGGTAGTTACCGCTTGTTAGTTTAGTTTTAAAAAGGTTCTCCTTTTTTAAATCCAATAAAACATACTAGTCCTATCCTATCCTTCCTACTATAATATTTTTAATGCGAAAGTTTGTGAGGATGGATGTATGTGTATGTTTGTATGTTTGTTACTCTTTCACGCAAGTACTACTAAGCCGATTACAATGAAAGCACACATATAGAGGATAACTTGGATTAACACATAGGATACGTTTTATCCCGGAAATCCCACGGGAACGGGAACTATGCGGGTTTTTTATTTGAAAACGCGGGCGAAGACGCAGGCGGAAAGCTAGTAGGTATACGATAATTTAGTCTGATAATAGCATTGAGTTACTATGCCTACTAGAGAGGGCATCGCTACTACACTATTTGTAACACGAGTTAGAGCCAAGCGTTTCAAACATCGCTTATATCTATGACTAACTAGCCGCCCCACGCGCGCCCGCACCGCCGCGATTTTCGCACAGATTTTGTTCGTGGTGTCCTCTCTATACGTAGTAATAATACCTCAATGGATAATAGCGATTGCATATTTATAGTACGACATAAAAGAGATGAAATTAATTATTTTGGAACTAATTCGTTTTTCATTACCTGGCAACCCTGAATTGGCAATGTAGCTGTCAAGTTGAATAAAAATTTGTTGTTTTTTTCGTGAAGTGGAGAATTATTGAGATAAAATTGTTATTTAGAACAAGAAATTTAAATAAAAAAGGAGACATCATGAAAAAGGTTAAACGTAGCGGTGTCCGTGATGTGGTGTATAAAGTTTTTATTCGGTGTTTGTCCGAATTTCAAGCTGGAAATTTATTGACTGATTTGGAAAACGTTTACAAACGTACAGCAGAATATACCGGTGAGATTCCATTTATTTTTGCTCAGTACTACGTAAAATAGAATATTCCATTAGTAACGAGTGTTTAATGTATGTATGTATGGCGATTATTACGTTTTCGCAAATTAATTTGAGGTTATTTGTATGTAAACAAAAACTAGTTTTTATAGTGCGACCAGCACAATTTGAGTCAAGAAGTTATATCCAATCCAACCAGCCTCAAATAAAGTACCTAGTTTAGATTTTACTACATAGTATAGTGATAACTGTTTTCATACAGCTATCTATCTATTAATCAATCAAACCATAAGAAAAAAAATCATATTTACTGTATCATATTTACAGATACTGAAGATGCCCCGTACCCTCTTGCCAGTACTTCGAAACAGAGTGATGATCAGTCCTTTGAAGGAGTAGAATATTTAGATTTTGATGAATTATATTAATGTACAAAATTTATCTACAAAAAAAATAAAAATATGTGGTTTTCAAATCGCCTTGTTTTTTTCTACCCGACGGACCCAGAAAGAGGGTAATGTGTTTGAGCTGCATGTATGCTTGTTTGTTTGTATGTTTGATTCTATGTGCGCCTCTGCAGTCTAAACACTTGACCGATTTTTATAAAATAACTAATTCCAAATACATTTAAGTAAAATTTGACCTAGGTAGGTCAATTAAAATACTAATGTATTTTTGTCTTAAATTACACTATTGCTACACTGAAACAATTAGAACGGTTTAAATCACGGTATTTATTTTAGATTATATTATATACATTTTTGGATTTTTATTCTATAGTATCAAGATCGCTTGCGTCGCAGTATCAGTGTTGCTATATGAGCGACGGTGGCGCCCTCATTTATTTCCATCTCTTTTGTGTCGCACTGTAATGTGAATAGCTTTCATGTCAGAATATAATTGAACATAACAGTATAATGGGCTGAATTCACTTGTTTGCCTGTAATCTTGATCTAGAATTGTAAATGCACACAGCTAGATAATTTTACCACAGACCACAGACTAATAATAATATACTACGAATCACAGACTAATAATAGGACGCCTCTCCACCCTTAGCTGCTCACAATATGTTGCCCCCTTGTCGCACTGCAGCGACTTATTTCGGGGGCCCATACAGTGAGAGGGCGAGTCACCACCTGCCAACATATTTTTACTTTCTTTTAGTAGAAAGGCAGGTGCCATAGTTTCCCATAGTCCCCAATACCAGTCCATTTAGCATCCCAATCCATAGCCCAGTTATTAGATTTCCATACCCTGCAATAGTCCTACATCGGCCGTGGACTGCCCAGGGCTGTATCTCTATAGTGCAGTCATGGGCAGGCTGCGGCTGGTGTCCCACAACACATTAAAATTCTCGAAAGGGCCTCTGTGTGTTGGACCTGTGTCCCCACGTAAGCCTTCCAAAGATCCGGGTACCGTCCTTCTGGTGGTACCCGAGTATTATGGAACAGAGAAATATACTACGTATACAAATTTTACTAATAGTCGACGAGATCCTTCGCGGGTTGTTAGGTGGGAACGGCATAGAGCATATTGCGCGCTCCCTCGCACTTACGGGCCTTATGGGCAAGAGTGATATAGTTAGTAGAGCATTAAGGGTACGCGCAGACAGAGAGCGTTCTGCGTTCCGCGTTCTGCGTTCTGCGTTCCGCGTTCTTTGTAATGTGAAGGATTTATAGCGCCGGCGCACACAGAACGCAATCAGACCGCGGCGGTCATTCGGAACGCTTGCGTTCTCGCGTTCTCTGTACAGAATTACAAAGAACTCGCGTTCTCGCTATGGCTGGTCCGTCTTCTCCAATTGGTATCTTGTTTTTCTATTTCAGATTTTACATAGTCATGTAACTCATTGAAGCTATTTATTGACATTCGAAAATAAATATAAAATCTCACACACTTTTTTTTGACTCCTCTAGACTCCACAAAAGCAAGGCTTCATCTTCGGAAGATGAACTTTCGAGAGACATGTTTCTCGTGCGGAGAGTCACGAAATAGAACGCAAATGTCTTGAACGGCTCCTGTGTGCGCTAGAACGCAGAACGCAGAACTGACGAACGCAGAACGCAGAACGCGGAACGCAGAACGCTGTATGTCTGCGCGTAGCCTAATTTATTATTTTTATTAATAAAGTCGATTGATCGATTTGTGATTGACAAAGGTAAAAAGGGTTCATTTTATTGTATAATAATATCTAGCTGTAGCTGTAGCGAAAATTTTTAAGGATGCCTGTTTGTAACTTTCACGCGAAAACAGTTGAACGGATTTTGATGATACTTTGCAGTGATGTAGCTTATGTAACAGTTAACCTTATTATAAACTAGTCGCTTTTATTAGCCCTATATGTGTGCTGAATTTCATTGTAATCGGTTCAGTAGTATTTGCGTGAAGGAGTAACAAACATACAAACATACACATACATCCCACAAACGCTTGCATTTATAATATTACATAGTTAGAATAGGAAGGATAGGATAGAAATACTTATTTTTGTCTGCAGTTTATTTATAAAACTTTCACCTCGTGTGTTTCGATCCTAAACGTTTGCAAAATTGCATGTAACCTACCTAAATATAGGTTTATATTATTTACTAGCTTCCGCCCGCGACTCCGTCCGCGCGGAAAAATTAAGATTTTTTTTTTTCTACGTATTTCTCCGGGATAAAAAGTATCCTATTTTATGCCCAGGATAATAAGGTATAATTATACCAAGTTTCATCGAAATCGAACCGTTAGTTTTCACGTGATGCCTTCACAGACAGACAGACAGACTGACAAAAAATTTTTTTATCACATATTTGGGTTTGGTATCGATCCAGTAACACCCCCTACTATTTATTTTTTCAATATTTTCAATGTACAGAATTGACCCTTCTACAGATTTATTATATGTATATAGATTAACAAGCCTTGATTAAATGCACTTTGCTTTCGAAATAATAAAATTACCATAATCAATTTGTTTTTAATCAGGCTAATAATATTCCCCTTTATAACATGTTGTTAGGAAATAAAAACTTTTTATGCCTGGTTTTATTATGTTACTAGCTTTCCGCCCGCGGCTTCGCCCGCTTCGTCTAAAACCTAATAAATTATATATGTACTAAAACCTTCTTTTTGAATCACTCTATCTATTAAAAAAAACTAATCACTAATCATCAAAATCTGATGCATAGTTTTAAAGATTTAGCATACATAGGGAGAGAAAGCGACTTGTTTTATACTATGTAGTGATTAGGCTATATTTTAATCTATTTATATGAATATTATAAAATATTCTAAAGCTGAAGAGTTTGTTTGTTTGAACGCGCTAATCTCAGGAACAATTGGTCCGATTTGAAAAATTATTTCGGTGTTAGATAGCCCATTTATCGAGGAAGGTTATAGGCTATATATCATCACGCTACGACCAACAGGAGCGGAGCACTGTGGGTAAAACCGCGGAGTACAGCTAGTATAAAATACATAGCTTAACCATTGAGCTTAACATGTAAAAAAGGGAAAAAATAAAACAACCATTACAATAATTAATGACTATATTGACATTCACAACCACTTTGCATACATCCACAATTACAGTAATTAGGCCATAGAACATAATAAGGACTTCTGAGGGACCCAGGATTGTAGATAACACCATACGGCTTATAGGACGAGAACGTTCCTTTTACAACAATTGGGTCACCATAAAATCTTCTAATAACATCCTTAGCCACATTCTGTATTTCTTCTCTGCCTAGATCTATCGGTTGCCTTATAATTGGCATAAAATTAACAGCAGATACATCTTTGACATTGAAAACTAATTTCGCATTTAGCATTTTGACCTTTGACCTCCAAGCTACCAAGTCAATATTAGGGTTGTCAGTTTTTAATAATATTTTGTCTTTAGGTTCATATTTTGCGACTGCAACGTCGCCTAAGTCGATCGACTTCAAATCACGTTTATTTATGTAAGGATCGTTGAAATTATCATCGTAATATTTAGTAGGTAGTATCTTAGGTACTAAGTAATCGATTCGATCCTTGAATAACTCCTTAATAGAAATTGACGGGTTATTTAATTCATATTCTGGTGATTGTCCGATTTCTGGATTAATTAAGTTTAAGCAGGGTTTTGATGCGGGTTCAAATTGTTGATCGATTTCAGTTGAATACGTTCTGTAATATGATGGAATTCGTAACCATGGATACGGTGATTCTTGGCTTAGTGTTTTTGGTTTGGAAATTGATTCTGGACTTGATAGAGCTCCAGAATTAGGTTTATATGTAGCTGGCATTGTTTTTACATCATACGTTAGGGGAATATTATGAGAATATACTTTATTAGGTACAGGAGTTATACTTAATTTAGGAATATATGAATTTATTAAGTCGTTGTAGGATTTTGATGGGGAATATCCCTGGTTTGGTTTTATTTGATTTATGTAGGATTTATAATATGAAGGTGTTGGTTTGGATTGTAAAGAAGGTATATTATATTGATTTAATGGTAATTTTGGTATTGAAAGGTCAGGATTCTGTTTGTTTGTAAAAGGCTTGTTGTTAGTTAATTGGAGATTTTGTAAATTATTTGTTGGTGAAGGGATAGCGTTTATTGTAGAAAAATAAGGGTTTATCCAGTTAATGTAGGGATTTGAAGCGATTTCCTTATTTGGATAGATTTGATTTAAATAAGGTCTGTAATATGAAGTTGGTTTAGATTCTAAATTGAAAGACATGTAATCATTTGATGGTAATTTAGGAGTTGACATATTTTCTGGGGATAGTTGGTTTTCCTTATATGGTTGGTATGTTGTTGGTTTTGTATTAAGGTCACCAGTTACAGGAATATTTTGTTTTTCAATGTTAGGTGTAGAAATAATAAATGGTTGGGTATTAACTGGACCTAATTTTGGAAGTTGAGAATAATTTAATTCTGGTTTGAAGTATGTCGAATCTTCTGTTGGTTTTTTATCAATATCAGCTTTTATTACAAAATTGTTAATTAATGGTGTGTTTATATTGTTTATTGATTGAAATGGTCTAGATATTATTTTATATTCTGGGGTGTAATTCTTTATATCACTGGCTATATTCATATTATTAAAGGAAGGATTCGGATTATCTTTTACTTCGTTCGTGTATGGTTTTAATTTGAAATATATGGGTTGACCTTTGTATACTGTTTCTTCAACATTAGGTAATATTATATTGAGTTCCTCTTGAGGAATTTGTGGTTGATTGGGTGAAGACCAAATGAATGGTAATTTAGGTATTTTTCCTTCTGTTGTAGTGAATTTTGAATCAGGAGTATAGAAAGTGGAACTAGGTGTATTGATAGTAGGTACAGGGGATACTGTTATTAACGGTGAAAGTAAACTATTTTGTGGTGATGTTAAAGATGGTTGAATAAACATATCTGGTCTATATAAAGTTGATTTAGATGAACCCATTTCTATATCTAATGTAGGTTTATCTAATGATTGAGAATGCGGTGTCTGTGATGGTGAAACAAAAGCTGATTGATAAGGATTTGTTTCTGAACCTGGTCTTGTATCTATATTTGGAATGATAATATTTTCTATCGGTCTGTGGGTTTGCTGTACGATTATTTGTGGTTTATTCAACGTTGATTGCGAATTTGGATTCATTTCTACGTCTGAAACAGGTATTCTTTCAAACGGTTGCCACCAGGGAGTTCCTGAAGGCATGATAAATTGTTTAGGTTGATTTAATGTTGTTTCTTGAATTGGATTCATTTCTATAATTGGAACATTGTCAACAGGTATTGAATATTTGTGTGCCGGTAGTAGCAATACTGCTGGTCGGTACATTGTTGAATCTTGATGTGGATTAACTTCTATATTCAATACAGGTATATTTGACGGTTTGTTCCAAGGTGTTTGCAATGATGGGTTTATAGGTTGAGACCACGTATATCCAGAGTTTGGTTTAGGATCTGATAAAGGTATATTTTCAATTGGTTTTGAAGGTATTTGTGATGATTGTGGTGATAGTTCAGGTGTATATGTTGATGTCTTTGGAGTTGAACTTATGTCTATATTTATCATCGGTATATTATTATATGGCTTATAGGAAGGACCTTGAGAAGGCTGCAAGAATATTTGAGGTCTATATGATGGCCCAGTACTTGGCAATACTTTCGATATGAATCTATTGTCAGATGGATTTGAAGAGGGAGTTTGTGACGGTAAAATTAATTGTTTAGGTGGATATTGACTTGATTCATGATTTGGATTTATTTCTGTATCTAAAATAGGTATATTTCCAAATGATTGTAACCGCGGAGTTTGTGATAGTTGAACATTAGGTGTGTACATTGTTGCTTGCGGATTTTGATTAACGTTTATATTTGGTGAAAGTTCATTGTCAAATGTTTTTGTCGGCATTTGCGATGGTTTGACAACCATTTCTGGGCGATATATTGTTCCTTCTGCAGTGGGATTAACTTCTACATTTAATGAAGGGATTTTAGTAATCGTTTTGGACCAAAAATCTTGTGGCTGCGGTTTATAAGTTGTTTCAGTATTTGGTTTAATCTTCATATTCATTATAGGTATTTTTCCAAACGATTTATGCCAAGGCGATTGAACATATATGTCCGGTTGATATAATACTGACTGACTATTTGGGTTAGGTTCTACGTCGGATGTAGGTGATTTTTCAAATAGATTTGTATGAGGCACTTGAGATGGTTGTATAAACACTTTAGGTGGATAAACTGTAGATGCTGAAGAAGGTTTTATTTCCATATTTGATATTGCCGAATTTTCAACTGGTTTTGACCAAGAAGTTTTTTGCGGTTCAATCAGAGGTTGGTAAAGTACTATTTTTGTATTAGGGCTAGCTTCTACATTTGATATAGGACGATATTTATTTTCGTTATGTTTCGACAAAGGTACTTGTACTGGTTGATAGGGTTTTGATTGAAGACTTGGGCTTACATGTATTAAAGGCATTTGTCCAATCGACTTTGGCCTATGAAGTTGCGAGGGTAACATAATTGTTTCTGGTCGATATAATGTTGATTCCGCGTTGGGTTGGACTTCAACATTAAATATAGGTTTGTAAGAAATTGGTTCTTTTATTTGCGATGGTCTAAGCAATAGTTCTTGTTGATACGGTTCGTAATTAACTGTCTTTGTTACAAATGTAGGTATTTTACTAAGCTGTCTTGACCAAGGAGATTGTAATGGTTCAAGAACCAATTCTGGTTGATATAACGCTGATCCTGCGTTTGGTTTAACTTCTATATTATAAGTAGGTATATTCTTAATTTGTTTTGGCCAAGGACTTATAGATTGTTGAACTGTAGGTAAATATAATGACCCTTCTGGATATGAGTCTATTTCTATATTTAATACAGGTTCATTTTCATATTGCTTCGCACGAGGATTTTGAGACGGCTGCACGAAAATATCTGGTTTATACATTGTTGATTCTGCGTTTGGTTTCACTTCTAAATTCAGTATAGGTATATTGTTAAACGGTTTAGACCAAGGATTTGGCAATTGTTTAATAAACACTTCAGGTTGAGTTGAATCTGAAGTTGGTCTTTCTTCTATATTTGGTAAAGGTAGATTTCTATGCGGATTTGTCCAATAATTTTGTGATGGTTGAGTTATAATGTTAGGTTTGTGCATTTCTGTTTCACTATTTGGACTAACTTCTACATTCAATATTGGTATATTTCTATACGGTTTAGTCCATATATTTTGCGTTGGGTCGATTAATACGTTCGGTTTATACATTTCTCTTTCTGTATTTGGACTAACTTCTATATCAATCACTGGAATATTATTATTCGGTTTTGTCAAATAACTTTGTGCTGGCTGTACGTATATTGTAGGTTGGTACATCGTAGATTCAGAATTTGGACTTATTTCTTCGTTTGTTAATGGTATTTTCTGTATTAGTTTTGGCCATACCGTTTGCGATTCATGAATCTTTGGAACATAATATACAGGTAAATGTAAATTAGGTTTGAAATCTACATTGGGTGGTATATTTTCAGTTGTTTTTGTGTAAGGAGTTTGCCATGGCTGTACATATGCTTGCGGTTGATATGATATAGATTCTGACGTTGGGTTTTCATGTGTATTTGATGCAGGAAAATCAGAAGCAGGCTTTGAATATGTAGTTTGTATAGGTTGATCAAATTCGTTAGTTTGGTATACATTTGAATCTATATTTGGACCTTCTGGACTTGATATTGGTTTGTTTTCATAAGGTTTTGTACCAGGCGTTTGTCGTTGAACTACAGGTTGGTAGTTGGATTCAGATTTAGGTCCTACTACTATTATAGGTATTTTAGGTTTTGCCAAATAAGGCTGTGATGGATAAAGAAGTATTGTTGGTCGATAAGTTGTTGATGTAGGTCGTCCAAGCGGAGTTTCTATATTTGATAAGGGTATCTTTTGAACAGGGTATGATGATGACATTAGTGAGTCTTCTGGTATATAAGATTGTGATTCAAAATTAGGTTGAACCGCTATATTCAATGAAGGTATTTGTCCAAATGATTTTGAATAAGGAATTTGCGACGGTTGAACAACAATATCTGGTTGGTAGGATGTTATTCCCGAATTGGGATTCATTTCAATGTTTAGTTTGGGTTTATTTCTCATGGGAATTGACCGAACCGTTTGGGGTAAATACGCGTTAATGTAATATGGATTTGCGACATTTTCTTTCAGTTTTTCTAATAAAAATGTTACAGGTTTAGGTTTATATTCACCTTGTACATTAGAAGGTAAGATGTATGCATTGTTTTTGCTTTCTGGTGATCCATATACGTTACTATTGTCATATATAGGTTTCTCTGCCCCTACTAAATCATGCTCTGGATGTATTGATCCATCTGGCATGTAAACATATTGAGGTACAGCCTTATTTCTATCAATATTAGTGTTCGAGCTGATTATATTATTTGGATAGACCTTGTTCATATCATTAGGTGTTGATACATAAATTTCGGGACTACTAGGTGGATTCAGTTGAGTTTTAAGAGGCGATGTTTGAATGGAATAAGGATATAGATTTGTTACACCGGGTTTTATTATGTAAGGAATATGCGTTATAGGAAGATTTTGATTAGAATAGTTAGGTTTATAACGAATCTTATTGAGAAGTGAATTTAACCAAGGTTGATTTGTTAGCTGTGGCAATAAAATTTCTTTTGGTGTCACAGGGTGCTGATGGATATTTCTCGAACTTTCGCGATTTGATCCGCAAGGGATTTGATAGTTATTAACAGGTAATTCTTGAATAGATGAACAAGGAACTTGATTATTATTTTCAAAAAGTAATGTTTGTGGAGTTTTATAGGTATTATCAAAAGGCAATTTTCGAGAAGACGTGCATGGAGTTTGATAGTCACTTTGAACAGGTAGGTTTTGTTCAGGCGTGCATGGTATTTTATAAGGATTTTTATAAGGGAAATTTTGTATAGGAATCTGATAATTATCCTGAGAATTCTGAATAGGTTCATTAGGGATTTCATACGGATATTCGATAGGTTGCTTAGTTGCGTACCAGATTTTATTTCGAGGGAAATTTTCTGAACAAGGTGAAATATTCGAACTGGTCTCTAAGGAATTATCGGGAGTGCTTACAAAGTTTTGTGTAACAAATTTATTTTGCGGTGTTATATAACTTTTAGGTAAATAATTCTGTTGTGTAGAAACTTGTATAAATGGTGAACCTATATTTCGCGGGTTATATTGTAATTTTCCGTTATTATTGATATATGGTTTATACGGAGAATATATGCTAGTATCATGTATGTTACTTGTTGTTCTTGGATTTTTATATACAGGCTCATTGTTTATATTGAAAACGTCTTCGGGATATATTTTTGACGGAATATCGATAAGTTCGTTTGTATCTTTGTAATTTTCGGGTTCGAGAAGGATTTTTGTATATTCTTTTGCTTTGTTTTTGTAAGCACAAGGTCGTGTATCAAGTTCAATTTGATTATTTTCTTTTGAACCCGTATTTTGTGATTCTACGATGTACGGGTTTTGAGGTTTATACATATTGTTTGTATGAATTGTAGAACCTTTTGTAAATATGGAATTGGCTGGTTGTAATCGAATAGTAGGATTTATAATTTGATTGTAAGACTTTAATTCATAGTTAGGCGTTTGATATGGAATTTCTGGGCAAATATTGTCAGTAGAGATGTATTTTATTGGAGGATACGAAAATAAGTGTTGCGAAATCTTTGATGGGAGTTTTTCTTGTGGGTATGTCGTTGGAGATTCACTTGCAAGATTATTTAAAGGATGAACATGAATTGGTTTTAAATTTAAATAGTTTGGTTGTTTCATTTCATAACTACTTACATATGGTTCAAATGATGTTGGATATTTTTCTTCTATTCGATTATTGTCAATAGTTATTGGTTTATCGTATTTTTGATTTGGATAGTTTAAATTATCTCGGATTAGATGCCTATGAGGAATGTCGGTAGATTCAGTATGTGGACTTTGTGAAGGATTATACATATTTATGAACAGTGGTTTATCCTGTACATAATTAGATTTACCGATTGTAATATCTGGATTGGTAGTAGTTGGAGTGCTATAAACATAAGGATTTTGTGAAAATGATGCAGGATTGCTATATTGTTTAGGTTCTGACTTAAAAACTCCAGGAATATCACGTATTGGGCCTACAAATAGTTGTTGTTTTGGACCTATAATTAAAATGTTATCTCTCATTGATACATAAGATTGATACGGTATAAAGGGATTAATTTTCGTAGAATAGTAAGCGGAATAAGGATATCTATTACTAAAAGATGTTTCAATATCTTTAGATCTATAGTTAGAGTACATATGTGGAGTCCAAAACGTTTTATAATCAAGATATGGTGGGCGATAGTTAACTCTATCTCCTTGGTAATAAAAAGGGTTTTCGCTTATTGCTTCATTGTTGTTATTTTCTTCATCGTTGTCGCTTTCCATTTGAAGAATTTCTGATGCACTATAACAGGGTAGTATATCAATGTTTTGTTTATTATCTTCAACTACACATGGTTCAGGTATTTGACTATTTGTTGTTATTACTGGTTTATTGCCAAGGACATTTTGATCTTGATTTTCCACATTTATCAGAAGATCATTTGCAATAATTTTGTATTGTTTCAGAGGAGCAGTTTTTTGTATTTTTAATTGGTATGGTATATAAGATCCAGGTTTCTGTTGAATTTTTAGTAGTACTTGCTTTTCTTTTGGCTTAAACAGGTTCTCTTTTAGATTTGCGTAAATATTTGATCCAGCGTAATTTATTCCTGGGTAATTGAATTCGTTATTAGCATTTTCTGTAAGAGGTATAACAATATTACCATTTCCAACAGTCTGAGGTAAGTTTAGAATGCTGTCAATTTTTTGTGGATTATTTATACAACAACAAGGAAAATCTGTTGAATCATAATTTGTAGTAGCTGAAGCGATGTTTATATCATTTTCACAATTTTTTGGAGCTGTTGATACCGTATTATCATAGGCTGTATCTAAGTTTCTACATGGAATATTAATATTACTTCCCGCATAATTGATTGAATGACTGTTTATGTTGGTTGGATTATAACATCTGTAATCATATGGAATGTTGATTCTATACGGGTTTAAAGTATATATTGAATCATGCGGTTTTCTTACAGATCTACAAAGAATAGTATTATCATCATTTTGTTGACATGTGTTGAGCTCTAGGTTTTGTTTTGGAGTACATTTATTTTCGTTCTGTAATTGTCTATTTAATAAATCAATTGTTATATCTTTTGCTTTGTATGATCCTCCGTCAGGCATTATAAACTGGTAATATTTTGGTTTGGCATAAGGCGCTTGATTTGAAATATCTCTATAAACTTTATGTATGCAATTTAAATCAGACGGATTTTCAATGTTCTCTATTTCTTCATTTTCACCGTTGAAATCACCGTTACTTTGAAGACAATTAGGTATTCTATCTGGACATGCAAACTCTTCAGTTTGTTTGTTAAGAGAAGTAGCGTCTGAAGCTGTTACATAAGCAAATTTTATTTCATTATTTGTATCTTGACTTACACACGTGTTCCCTCTTTTCAAAATTTGTTTTAAGTCTTCATACCTTTGCAAAATATCTATATTAATATCTCTTCCTTTGTAATTACTGTCACCAGGTATAGTGAATTGATAACATGTGTTTTGATTAGCATTTACATTACCTCCTGTAATTTTATAGTCATTTAAATTATTAAGTTCAATGTCATTTGCTTCATCATCGACATCAACAAAATTAGATACGTCTTGACCAGTAAAAACATCCCGATTTCGCCTTCTTGGTACCATAACTAGATTATTCACAAACCATCGTACATTTGAAGGTTCATTTGTATTGTGATTGATATAAAAATAATGTGAATATTTAGTCAGAACGTAATTTAGAATCTCTAAATTTGTGTTCAAACTCGTTATGTATGTAAACCTTCTTTTTCTGTAGAAGTAGAAGTATATTACTAAATTGTTGTCTTTATTTTTAGATGTGTGGTATATTTCGCTCATTATTTTATATAGATTATCATCTGAGCCAGCTAAAAATACTTTATGTTTACATTCTTCATCTTTGTCTTGTATCGTGACTTGTATGTTTCCATTATTTCTTTCGAAGTCACTATTTACTGTTACATCACAGTTATTTGTTATATAATCGTTATTATTATTATTCGTCTGTAAGAGGTTAAGAACATTTAAATTTATTTTATTGATATTAGTGGTTAAAACGTGATTAGTATAATATTAAAGGTTAAATTTGGAACTGCTTGAGCGTTAAAATTATGATAATTTTATCGCAGTAAATACAATCTATCAGTATGTTCAACGTTATCGAAATTGTTTCAGCTCTATAGAATTGGCAATGAAACATTATATTGTATTTACTCGTAGAAAATAATATTAAAAGGTTAATTTAATAATAAAAAAATACCTGAAAATATTGAGAAATTTGATCTTCGGTACAGCCTCCTTGAGAAAACGCATTCTGACAAATTAATAAAACTGAAACAGAAAAACAAATATTACTCCCTCTCTCTAACCAGTTGGTTAACCTACGTATGCAAAAATATATGTGTATACAGGGTGTAATCGTTAAGTGTGCACAGGCGATTATTCCGTAACTATAACAGATATCAAATAACTTTAAAGCTTCACGCGTCCTACGTACATTATTTGCTCGTAACTAAATCAGTATGTTATAGTAGGACGCGTGAGAGATTAAACTGATATCAAAAGTACTTAACCCAATGAGTAAAATGGCCACAATACATTTTTAAAAATAAAAAAACACCAATAGCCATCTTAGTACAATTTGCACGTACATCTAAATTCTAAAGAATATTACAAAATCCATTACCTCTCCAAACAGTTTGAAATTAAATAAAAACTACTCTATTTATTAAAATATTCACAGGCATGCAAATACAAATCGATTGTCGCCATTTTACATTCGTAAAGAGCGGGAAACGAAAACAAAATGGCCGTTCAAAGGCAGAATGACGTTTGCAATTGTAATGCGACGCTTTTGAGAAGTTTTAATCTCCCCTTTTAAATGTGGAATTATTGAGTGACCCGTATCTGGGTTTTAAATTCATTATTTTATTATTTTACGGTGCATTTTTATCAAACGAGCGAATGCTCTCTAACCCCACTATGTCTTTTAGTGTAAAAAGACTTAGAGCATTCTTTCATTGTTCTTATTGCGTTCTAAAAGATTCTATGCAATGTTCTAATACTGAACAACAACGAATACGAATAAATTTTCGTTACACTTTTTTATTATACTAAAAGATCACGAAAGAATGCTCTTGCTCTAGCTCTATGTTCGTTTGATGTGAATGTACCGTAACAATTTAGCATCGAATATCAGTCGTAACAGTTGTTCTGTTCTATATTTGTTACAAATGAAATAATTATGGCAATTATTTCCTGTTCTACTGCCAAGATAATTATAGACATTTAAGCTATCAAAATAGAAACAATAGGTACATTGATTTATTACCTACCACAATAGAATACTATATTCAACTAGCGGTCCGCCCCGGCTTCGCCCGTGGTACATATTTACGTTTTCTCTACAGAAAAACCATCCTCGTACTTTAAGGAATATAATAAAAAAAGAATTATCGAAATCGGTTCAGCCATTCTCGAGTTATGCGCTTACCAACACATTTTGCGATTCATTTTTATATATAAGAAGATAATAGGTACTAAAAACACGCACAACCTACAAGATATTTTTGCTACTAAATATATCCATTTTTCAAACTTTTTAAGCTATTGCATAGCTTCTATCGTGGACATTGAGCGCGGGGACCGAATCCAGGAATTCCGTAACGAAAAAACCTCACGCTCTCCACTCCGACGGGCTCGGAGGTGTGGCTTGAAGGCATATGCTATCAGCTATGCAATAGCTTTACCGCGGCAGTCCCCGAGAGCCACACGTCTTTTTTATAAGATTACAATCCTATCTCACGTTCTTGAGCATAATATTTTCTACACATAGTATAAAACAAAGTCGCCTTTTCTGACCCTATGTCTCCAAGTATGCTTAAATCTTTAAAAATACGCAACGCATTTTGATGCGTTTTTTTTAAAGAGTGATTCAAAAGGACGGTTTTAGTATTTAATTTGTTAGGTTTTAGACAAAGCCGCGGGCGGATAGCTAGTTTATTTATAAAGATAAACGGAAGCCTTGTTCAATTCTGCTAAGAGATTCCCTAATTATAAGGAAGAGGTTTCCCTTCACCGCACATTTCTTATTCACGTTAATATTTAATTATTTAACCTAATTATGTTGTCTAAATATTATACAACAATGATTATTATTTATATTATATTCAAAAGGAATATTTAACTAGCTGTGCCCCGCGGTTTTATCCATATTGCCATTTATATTAAGTTTATTGTATTTAAATATTCTAATATATAGGTATAATAAAAACATATGAAAGATTTGATTTTTTATGTTTGTTATGGTTCACATCAAAAACTACTCTGCCATTTTTTAAAATCCGACCACCAATAGAAATATTTATTTCTCCATATGTATATTTGTAGAATATATATATTTATATACTTACCAAATAATACAGTTAGTCTGTGGTTTTGTTTTTTCATAGCGGGCTGAGCATAGAGGCACCATTGAGGATTTCAGTTTATTCTGAAAACAAATAATTAACTTTACATATATTATACTAGCTTTCCACTCGCGGCTTCACCCGCGTTTTCAAAGAAAAACCCGCATAGTTCCCGTTCCCGTGGGATTTCCGGAATAAAACCTATCCTATGTGTTAATCCAAGTTACCCTCTACATGTGTGCTAAATTTCATTGTAATCTGTTCAGTAGTATTTGCGTGAAAGAGTAACAAACACACACACTTATTAGTGGGACTAGCGGTCCTCCCCGGCTTCACCCGTGGTACATGTTTAGGTTTTCTCTCCATCAGAACCATGCTCGTACTTCAAGGAATATTATTAAAAAAAATTGACGAAATCGGTTCGTTCTCGAGTTTTGCGCAAACGAATCGAAAAACGAAACAGCAAACGAATTAGATTTACAACCGACTTTACTACGGATAACCGCGGGCGGGTCGCTAGTATAATATAATTGACTATCTGTGCCCCGCGGTGCTTCGCTCCTGTTAGTCTTAGCGTGATGATATATAGCCTACTAGCTTTCCGCCCGCGGCTTCGCCCGCGTTTTCAGAGAAAAACCCGTTCCCGTAGGATTTCGATATCCTATGTCCTTTCTCGGGTATAAAAATATATCTATCATCGAGATATATTACTAGAGGGGTTATTCCAAACAAAAACATTGCGCGCGGCCGATGTGGTGGGGTACGTGTGGAACGAGCGAGGCGTGGCTTCAAGTTCAAAGATTAAGCAATGCGTGCAGATGCGACACATTGTGCAATCTGTTTACTCGGTACTATCTGGTGGTACTGATACTAGGGAATTAATAAAACGAGGATTTTATATTAAACTATGTATTTTAATTTCCTTTAAATAATATCAATTTATTAAGCTTTTGTCGTTTTGTGTAGTAATCAATAGTTTTATCAGTTTTTGCTTCATGATGTAATTTAAATGGATACGATGATTCAATGTTGATGGCGTTTACGTATAAGAAACTCACATTTTGAAAAATCTCACGCGAGATTCGAGGATGGGGGAGGGGTTGAATAAATTCTCACGACATCTCACCAGGGGGGGAGGGAGGTGCAGAAAATTTTAAAAAACACCTCACGTAATTTATGGACGCCCCCTTACTCGATCACAATTTTTGTAACTTTACTATAAACGGAACTACATTTAAAAATATACTTTATTTATTGAGTTATAAGGTTGCTTCCATTCTGTTTATTTACATTCTCAAAAACATCAATCGCTGCAGAGGTGGCTTGCGACAAAGGCGGCTTGTGTCAAAGGCCTCGGCGATATCATTTAAGAACATAATATTATGTACTTTAGGCAAACTTGTTATAAGATCTATTTTACTTTCTTATTAGTCCATTTGACAAGGATATTGGGTAAGATACCTATTGGAATAATTTTATTATTATGTATGTACTTATTAAATCCGCGTATAAAAAAAATTTTTAGTCGTGAATATAGAAATTGGGTCGCATTTTTTTAATCCGCGAATAGTGAAAACACGAATAAAGGAAGCGCGATTAAGGAACTTTTACTGTATTCGTTTCTGTGAATGTTGTGTTTATTTGTAATTGTTGTGCATAATAATTTATAAATCCTATTGGAACAGCTATTGATTAGGCTTTTTTTAATAAATAAAAATAGGTAAATAAATAAATATTACTTAATATAACCTACCGTTTTACTTTGCGTAGTCGGGTAAAAGTATAAATATTTAGGTACTACACCACGGTAATCTTTCCTAGTAGATATTGTATATACATAGTTAAAAAAATCCAGTTACATTTTTTTAACAGACTCATCGATAGTGTCACGTCTGTGCTGTTAGTCTATGAAAAATGGCGCGAAACGCAGAACGCGTGGTGATTTTTCGCAAAATGATAACAATATTAGTAAAATGCATGACTTACTCATAATAAGGAAACTTACTGGTGAAAAGTCACTCCTCGGGCTTTGTTTGTATTATGGGAACTGTTAAAACAATATCTAAGCAAACACGAAGGCATTTTGAACAGAGCAATAACACATGTTGACGCGGCAAGCGGGGGGCACAGTCCGACACAGACTAAAGAGACTTGTGATTCTTACCTCTAGCTCGTGTTAAAGAGAGTGTAGTAGCGATCGCCTCTCTAGTACGTAGTACATTCTATCTCGATGATATCTATACCAAATTTCATGCAAATTGGTTCAGTAGTTCAGGCGTGATTGAGTAACAGACAGACAGACAGAGTTACTTTCGCATTTATAATATTAGTATGGATAGCCTTCCTCGATAAATGGGCTATCTAACACCGAAATAATTTTTCAAATCGGACCAGTAGTTCCTGAGATAAGCGCGTTCA
This sequence comes from Colias philodice, assembly GCF_061535455.1. Taxonomy (NCBI): domain Eukaryota; kingdom Metazoa; phylum Arthropoda; class Insecta; order Lepidoptera; family Pieridae; genus Colias; species Colias philodice. Next base: position 5,026,430 of record NC_143116.1, read on the forward strand.
AACAATCTCTTCACCTTATAATATACATGATGATGATGAAATAAATGATGAAATACTTACATGAATGCATTACCTTCTTCGAGCACAAAATGAAGACATTAAAACAATGTAAAATAATGGTTGAATATTATTTTTACACGGTTTTACAGATTCGACACACGGGGAACAATTAAAAAATAATTCTTGTAATCGATTCGCCATGTTTTAATTTGTAGAATTAATAATTACAAGCGAAACTATATACAGTTGTATAAAAAACGTATTATTGTATTTTATAGGGCCATTTTCTTTTATAGGGATCTTTGGTAAATTATGTAATTTTGTAAACTTTATTTTGTGCTATTTTTTCAAAAAAATACGTGATGATTTTGAAAAAATACTCATACCAAAACCATTCAACTGACAGACATCACCATGTCAACTGTTTACTATATAATACTAGCTTTCCGCCCGCGGCTTCGCCCGCGTTTTCAGAGAAAAACCCGTTCCCGAAGGATTTCCGGGATAAAACCTATCCTATGTCCTTTCTCGGGTATCAAAATATATCTATACCAAATTTCATGCAAATTGGTTCAGTAGTTCAGGCGTGATTGAGTAACAGACTGACAGACAGAGTTACTTTCGCATTTATAATATTAAGTATGGATATGGATGGATTTTATGATGCTGTCTTACCGCCCGCGGCTTCGCCCGCTTCAAAAACCACTGCGTAGTTTTAAATATACATAGGGACAGAAAAGCGACATTGTTTTATACAATGTAGTGATACTTTTACTAATATTATCAATGCGAAAGTGTTTGTTTGCATGTCTTTATTTTACGTCGCAACGTAGCGATTTTATGGTATGTTTTTACACTTAGGAGGCTAGAAAGTGGCATAGGCTACTTATTACCGCGTTGAAACATCTCATTCCCATAGGATTTTCATCTGACCACGCAGGCAAAGCCGCGGGTAAAGCTAGTTAAAAGCTGAAATAGTTTGTAAAAGATAAAGGGCCAGTAAGGCCCTTGTCCAACCAAATAGTTGAGTATATAAATTTTATTCTTTCAAATAAATAATGGAAAAAGATCAAGGCTTCGCAATTTAAATTTAAACAATTATACAATGGAAAACATTATTTAAAAACAAACAAATAAATAGTCTAATCTTTGAGCTGTTATATTTATGTTATATTAGATTTCCGCCCGCGGCTTCGCCCGCGTTTTCAAAACCCGCATAGTTGTCGTTCCCGTGGGATTTCCGGGATAAAACCTATCCTATATGATAATCCAAGTTACACTCTATATGAGAGAGAAGGAGAATGGGCATTTTACTATGGAAGTTGGGCCTGAACCCTTGAGTTGGACCAATACACATGAGATATTGTTTTTATAATAGATCATAACACATACATAATGGGAAAAATATATATAAAAAAATAATCAACCGGGTTTTTGTACAGTCACATCAAGTTTTATTTCTTTGTGTATAATATTTTTTGCAATAAATAACTGTTATAAGACAATGACAATATCTTTATGTTACTCCAATTCACTTTCACTTACAAATACGTACTAATCATAAGCCTTCTAATAAACGAAATACACTAATATTATGTTTTGTAACAGGTACATAAACCGTGTTTATTCACTTTATTATAATTCAACGTAGTTAGACGTTTTTTGTGGTTAAACTTAAACACTCCAGTGACATTTTGATTCATATTTACTTCACTCGAATTAAAAACACCGTTATTGTGCGAAAAATAATAGCCAAATAAATAAAACTTTTTGCCTTGACTGTACAAGAACCCGGTTGATTTATTTTTTTATTTTATTTATTTCGTAAGGTATGTGTAATGATCTATCACAACAACAATATTTCGTGTGTATTGGTCCTAGCCCAAGTTTCAGGCCCAATTTGCCCATTCTCCTTTCATTGTAATCGGTTCAGTAGACTTTGCGTGAAAGAGTAACAAACACACACACACACATACACACATCCTCACAAACTTTCGCATTTATAATATACTAGCGACCCGCCCCGGCTTCGCACGGGTGCAATGCTGATACTAAATACACTACAGAAAAACTGTGAACGTTGTATATAAAAACATAGCGGCCCGCTCCGACTTCGTATAGATAGCCTGGCGGCCGGCCGGTACCGCCGCAAACGCTACGTCCCGCAATTTTTAAATCTGTAATATCTTCGAAAATATTCACTTAAATCATACGGTGTAAAGGGCTATATAGATCTATATTAAACGAACAACGTATTCAAGGTATTTAATTGGTTAAGGATACTGTATTGGTTAAAATTGCATCGAAAATTAGCCATTATTTTTCGTAAAAAGTAAATGACAAAAAAATGTTATTGTGGGTTATCCATAAAAGATAGACATAAACCATCGCGGACTTTTCTATAGACCTTTTCAATGTGTATAATACTTAGTACATTATTTTGATAAAACTCGTAGGGTTCAGCCTGCGTTTGCAATGTAAGCGGAAAAAATGTAATTTTTTACGACATCACTTTAGAAACCTCAAAAATAACAGTACTTCTCCACTATTTAATGGATGTTATTATACATATAAACCTTCCTCTTGAATCACTCTATCTATTAAAAAAAACCGCATCAAAATCCGTTGCGTAGTTTCAAAGATTTAAGCGTACAAAGGGACATAGGGACATAGGGACATAGGGACAGGGAAATCGACTTTGTTTTATACTATGTAGTGAAGTAGGAAGGATTTCTGCTATTCATTATTTAAAAAAATAATGTGTAATAGGTGAGTGGCCATATTTGTGTAGTACAGTGTAATAAAAACTGAGTTTTTGTTATCAAATTACAATTTTTGTTCTTAATCATTAGTCTCTTTGAGTTCATACAAAATGTAGGTAATACATATTTTAATTGATACAAAATATAACGTCGTATAGTGCTTTGAATCTCTTCTATCTAAAATATATTATTCGCCAGCTAATCCTATCCTACTAATATTATAAATGCGAAAGTTTGTGAGGATGGAGGTTACTCTTTCACACAAATACTACTGAACCGATTATAATGAAATTTAGCACGCATATAGAGCTATTTCGGTTTTTGACTATATTTTTGTATCAAATGTGAATACGGGCAAAACCCAGACATCTAGTTTTCAATAAGTAAGGTAAATAAATAAAACAATAAGTCAATTTATTAATTTTTTATTTAATATCACTCCGAAGTATCGCCAAGAACAGTGTCTGCTACTGCTTCTGGAAGACTGAGTAGACTCTTCAGTAGACCGTTGGATACTTTCTTCTTTGTTGATGTCAGCACAGACTCTATAGTGTTGCCAGCTGTAAAAATAACAATTTTTTATATAATCTATACTAATATCACAGACTAATAATAATATACTACGTATAAAACTAATATTATAAAGCTGAAGAGTTTGTTTATTTGAACGTGCTAATCTCAGGAACTACTGGTCCGATTTGAAAAATTATTTCGGTATTAGATAGCCCATTTATCGAGGAAGGCTATATTATATCATCACGCTAAGACCAACAGGAGCGGAGTTACGCGGGTGAAACCGCGAAGCGCAGCTAGTAGGTAAATTATAGGTATATTAAAACCTTCCTCTTGAATCACTCTATCTATTAAAAACACCACAGCAAAACCGAGCGTGTGATCCGTTAAAATCTTTAATTTCTAAATGTATAGTAGTCGCGAAAACAAACAATAGAAAAAAAAATCATACTACATCATAATTTCACCATTTTCAAAATCAATCCATTTGACTCCTTATCCACCTAAAATTTTTAATTGTTCAATCGTACCTCTGGGAACATCCTCTGCCTTCGGGCTAGTTTTATCCTGATCCAACTTGATCACAATATTGGGGTATGGGGTATTCATTCTGTACGGACATTGTGTGTAGTATAGCTGGTTGACCCCTGTGGGGCAAGGGGCTATGTTCGGGTGGGAAAAGGCAAGCAGTAGCTCTGAAAGAAAAGTATTTAGACGTCATATTTTGCGTTAAAATTATTCTTTCTTTAATAATATTATAAAGTTGAAAAGTTTTTAAGCTATTGCATAGCTTCTATCGCGGGCCTTGAGCGGGGCGACCGAATGTAAAAATTCCCTAACGAAAAAACCCCCCCCACTCAAACCAGCACAGCGATGCTATGCAATAGCTTTACCACGGCAGTCCTCGAGTGCCACACGTATTTTTTTATTTACCAAGTAACTTAGTAGGTAGGTAATAGATAAGCTTTTTTGAATCTACTAATTTAGAAAGCCAAAAACAAAAACCCGCATAGTTCCCGTTCCCGTGGGATTTCCGGGATAAAACCTATCCTATGTCCAAGTTACCCTCTATATGTGTGCTAAATTTCATTGTAATCGGTTCACATAGGATAAGTTTTATCCCGGAAATCCCACGGGAACGGGAACTATACGAGTTTTTCTTAGAAAACGCGGGCGAAGCCGCGGGCGGAAATCTAGTTATTACTAAATAGTTACTATGCATTCTGGAAAAAGCGACCTCTAGTGAATAAAATCAAAAACTTACGTGTCAAAAGAACACCCAAGTGAAGATACATTTTTGATTCAGCTACTCTACTGAAATGAATCAAATGCGTAATTTTTTATTGAAGTAAGATTCCATGGACCCTTACGAATTAATTGGATTTGCTGTTGTAAATCAAAAAATTGTTTTTTAAACAATTCAGTGTTAATTTCTACTCATTACTCATAATTATGAATACGTAAAAGTTTATTTTGATGACTTAAACCAGGACAGACTTGACAATCTATACAAATATATTTTAAGGATGCTATTTACTTAGGACTTCTTCTAATTTTTACTTATTTTTAACAGGAAATAGTACCTATATCTTAACTCAAAAATTGGTTATCTGTAAAGTCGGTTTACTGACGATAGTTGAACGTGACAACGTCCGATTGTGCTTCAAGCCTTACATGGAACGCCTCAGAGCGATGTAACGCCGCATGAGTCATGTTTTTTCGTGCGTGCAGCCGGCTCTATCGAATTAGACGTTGTCACGTCAAAAGTGAAGTCCCGTGTCCCCTAGTGGGGTAAGGGGTAGATGCATCACTACATAGTATAAAACAAAGTCGCTTTCTCTGTCCCTATTTCCCTATGTCCCTTTGTATGCTTAAGGGCTGATTTTTCAATGCTTGGATAAAACTAATTATCCGTCCAATAAAGTATTACACGATAATTTTAAAATGTCACGTAAACTGTCAAATACGGGCAATTAGAATACGTTTTTAAAATGGTAGTTTTATACATTATTCGACGAATAAGTTTTATCCAAGCATTGAAAAATCGGCCCTTAGATTATTAAACTAAATAAATTATCAAACATATTTGTAATACTCATGAATATACTTAAAACTAGCTTTCCGTTAAATTGCCAAGAGTTTGTTTATTTGTTTGAACGCCCTAATCTCAGGAACTACAGGTCCGATTTGAAAAATTCTTTCGGTGTTAGATAGCTCATTTATCGAGGAAGGCTATAGGCTATATAATAATTTTATCATCACGCTAAGACCAACTGCAACAGGAGCGGAGCAATGCGGGTAAAACCGCGGGCACAGCTAGTGATACATATGTTGTCCATGTAGGTATAATATTTTAACAAGATTATGGATGACATTGTATAGATTTATTGGCTTACTTACCTACCTATTTATACGCTAATTTTATAAAAATATAGTATACTAGAGGTCCACCCCGGCTTCGCCCGTGGTACATATTTCGCAATAAAAGGTAGCCTATGTCCTTTCTCGGGTATCAAAATATCTCTATACCAAATTTCACGCAAATTGGTTCAGTAGTTTAGGCGTGATTGAGTAACAGACAGACAGACAGAGTTACTTTCGAATTTATAATATTAGTATGGATTTGTCTGACCTAGTACTTTGGTCTATTCTTTGACCTAATACAGAAATAATCACACAAATGAATCAAGCTTAAAAGTTGTATGATTTGATGTAATCGAAAAATGTTAGAATTTATACATATTATGCGAAAGTTGTATGGATAGTTTTTGGATGGATAGATGTATGGATGATTATTACCATATTATTACTATACTGTAACAGTTTTGATGAAATTTTGTAGTACTTAGATGTATAAAGAAATATGTTTTTCTGCTGAAAATTAAGAAACATTTCTACTAAGGTTCATAATATATTTTATAATTACGATTATTATTTTTTTACAGGTAAGAAAACTACCACACGTGCAGATGGTATGCTTTGTAGTTTATGATGTATTATGATGGTACTTATACGAATAAGGCAACTATGGAGTATCTTGCCGGTTCTTCTCCATAGATACTGCTTTCCGAATCGGTGGTAAATGTTAAAAATATGTTATGACGATTCAAAAGTGCTTCTAGAAGATGTCTAATTGAATAAATAAATGTTTGAATTTGAGTTTTGTTTTATACTATGTGCTGATTAAGTACTATAGAAATTAGAATATAGATTATTATATTATGTACCACGTGAGAGAAGCCACGGCATCAACATAGCAATTTAACCAACCTACCTAAAAACCCAGTAATAATCAAGATATGAACTAATTAAAGACCAGGATGTTTTCAAAAAACATTTTCTAATTAAATTCCATTTGCGTAATGCTATGAACCATAAAATGGGTATATAATGTGGTATGAGTGGTGCAATACCACATAGAAGTGGGACAATGGCGAAGCAAATATTGGTATTCATCGGTAAGTATATTTTCTTATTATTTAGATCTGTATAATATTGTAATTTGACCTCCTTGGTACAGTGGTTGACGCGTGATCGTAGAACCAAAGGATCCTGAGTTCGATTCCCGGTGGAGATGAAGAAAAAAAAATCTCGGTCTGGCAGGACACAGAAGGCTGGTCACCTACTTGTCCCTAAAAATAATCGATCAGTGAAACATCTGCCCCTTACCCCACTAGAGGACATGGGTCTTCAATTTTAATATTGTAGAGATTTTGCTTTGTTTGTTACTATTTTACTTTAAAACTACTTGACCGATATCAATAGTATGCTATGTTATTTATGAGTATATAGCCTATATTTTAATATCTTATATATAAAATTCTCGTGTCACAATGTTAGTCTGCATACTCCTCCGAAACGGGTGGACCGATTCTCATGAAATTTTCTGTGCATATCGGGTAAGTCTAAGAATCGGCCAACATCTATTTTTCATATGTACCACGGGCGAAGCCGGGGCGGACCGCTAGTTATTTTCTATATTTATTATGATTTATCATTTAACACAAAAACTACGAGACAGATATTTTTAACTTGTACAAAGCTACGTCATTTCTAAGTGATGTAGGTTTAAATAATCCTTTTATTAATATTATAATTAATGTTTTATTATTGATCCATTACGAGTTTAATAGTATTAAAAATCAGACATGTAGTACATATTTGCATAGAGCGTTCAACTGAAACAACAAAAGGAAGAGGTTCTAAATTCGCCCGGTTTATTTTATTATTATACGATTAATATACGCTCTTCAATATTTAAGTAAGAATATTACCAGTGTATACGTTTTTAACAGAAAAGTCTACAATAAAACTATCACATTACAGCTTGCCTCAGCCTAGCAGCCAGCAACCCGCTGGGACAAACGGTATGCGAGCATACCATGCTGCCCAGTATTCTACCAAAAACTCCCATCTACGACCAGGGAATTATATCGCTTCTATCCTATTTGGCATCTCTGAGCATCCCTGCACAATTACCGTATGGAAACGTTGGAATTTCCACTACAGTGTACGATCCTACAGCTAATTTGGGGAATTTAGGCGCTCTGGGCACTTTAGGTAATCCTCTAGGCGCTTTAGGAAACCCTCTAGGTGCTTTAGGTAACCCTCTAGGCACTTTAGGAAACTTAGGTAGTTTGGGCACTTTAGGAAACTTGGGTAGTTTGGGCACTTTAGGTAATTTGGGTTCGAATTTAGGTGCCGGATATCCTGGTATATCTTACCTACCATATAATAATATATTATCACAACTACAGTTACAAGCCAGTCAGCAACCTACAACAACAATATGTGAAACTACTACGAGTAATTTAGGCATGCCAGGCAATATATTTGAAACTTCACCCATCATGCCATGCCCTGGCATCTCTAATATGCCCATGCCATGCCCTATACACGCTACTATAAGCGAAAGCATGCCAACCACAACTGTATGCGAAACGACGCCAGTAGTATCCATTCCTAATTGGCTTGTAAACTATCTGTTGCAAATGCAAGTACCTCAACCCACCCCTGTACAAACTACAGTGTGTGAAACATCTATGCCTTCAAACATACCCATAAACATTCCTATGTCAAACCTACCTGTAACTGGAATGCCCATGGCAACTTTGCCCATAACAATGCCAAACTTACCTATGTCAAATATGCCTTTAGCTGGTATTCCGATGTCAAATATGCAACTACCTATGCCATTACAGGGACTGCCAGTGACAATTCAAATAGTTTAAAAAAAGAAAAGAATAGACAACAGAATGTTGCATAAAATAAAATAAAAAGAAGAAAGAAGTTTGGTCTGTGTAACAAAAATATGCTTGTGTCTATGGTTTAAATTTTTGTTCGTAAATTCTTTCCAACATGGCGGACATTTACGGATAGATTTATCATAATTAAGTATTGTTTTATGCAACATTACCGAGCTTAATGGCTGAAAAACCGCGAGAATTATGGATTCCGTATTCTACTTAATAATGCGCTCATAAATTAAAAACGAGGCGGCCATTTTTGCTAATTCTCTGTTTATTTTTGCAATTGCAAGTGACTTATAATCAATTTTTCAGCTGATGTTTTATTTTGTTGTTAAAAGTTTTAGTATCTGTGTTATTATCTTAAAAATATATTGCAATGTAAACTGTTACAGATTATTGTGGAATTAATACTGTTTGCATTTTTTTAAAAGAATAGAAAAAAACCCATCACGACGATTAGATATCTAAAAGCATTTTTAATGTCTTTAAACTTAAAATAAAGATGAAATATGTTTTTGGTATTAATAACTACTCAATAAATTATGTTATTTTAACAAAATTAATTGAATCGGTAATAAATAGGTCGCCTCACCAAAAATATAAATTAAATATTTTATCTACTTGCTTGTATTTTATATGTATAATCTCAAATAAATGTATGTATCGATTTTTTGGTTTTTATTTATTTCACCCTGTTTGACATCCATTGCAGAGAACTTTTTTTACCTTTATAAACAAACCACTTTCGCTATATGTATTTTAAGATTTTATAAATAATACTTTATGCATGCTAATTTTACAACGGATTATTTTATTTTTATTTTTCGGACCTGCTTAGCCGACTTTATTTTAGTACTATTAAGCTAACTTATTCGTAGCGTATACATTTTTGAACCTATTGAACATCAAATTTACACCACATTCGAGTTTTCCAGTTTAATTTAATTTGCTCTATAAAAATGACAATTTAACTTAACAGGGTCAAAAATAAAACAACAATATGCTTGAGAAAATACCCGTTATATATTTCAAATCACAACACGTTTACAAACATAGCTTCACATATACATATTATATTATATTATTTACCCCTTACATACAAGGGGGAATTACCCCTGGCATAGACAAGGGGGCAGTGGGGGGCAGGGGGGTGGACAGGGAGGGGGTGGACAGGGGCAGGGGTTGTATATACTAATACGGGCACAACCGCACGCGCGGATGGGGGTTGTCGGGTTCGGTCGGAAGCAGATTACTGGGGGTTGGGGGATGATCAGTTTCGGGGGTTGCACGACTAAGGCCGCTGGTGGGGGTGGGAACACCTTTTGGGGTTGTACCTGTAAAGAAGTTTTGAATTTTTAGTTATGTGGTATACAATGCTTTGTAATTAAATTGTGTAGTTGATGAATGCTTTATAAATATAATTAATAATATTGTTTGCAAGTAAATAATTAACATATCTTTATTAAGTTCACAAATTCAAATTATTACTTAAACTTAAATATTAATTATTATTTGTAATTATAATATTATATGTAACCCACGCAACTATGTCTGAAATATGTATTTTTCATATTTTTTAAATGTTATCATTACGTTCCGATTGGCCGTATATTCCGATACGGTACATAATTATATAATATTTCAGCTTATGGTTTCGACTGGGATTGCAATTTTTTTTAAATAAATAAGTACTTAATACTACTATACGATTATAAAACTAAATTTCTCAACGGCAAAGCTGAATTTACATCACCCAAACATCGTTGATTTTATAACATTATTTTTAAGCTCATTGAATTGAATATTATCTTACCCTGATTGGTGGAATCTTAGGCGGCACAACAGGCGCTGGTCGCACAACTATCGGCCGTGGTTGAGGAGGGTACACCAGTGCTGGTTGGACCTGTATCGGAGCAGGGGTCGGGGGTTGTACGGGCGGGGGTTTCACGTATATAGGTGCAGGGGTCGGGGGTTGGACGGGCCCGGGTTTGACGTAGATCACTGGGGGGCTGGGAGGGGTTACCGTGCCCGGACGGACCACGATGGGCGCGGGGCGTGGGAAGCGGATTTGTCCTGGTTTTACGAGGACGGATCCTGGAAATAAATAAATATGAAATACAGTACAGATTAAAAAACAAATATCTTATTTGATTCGTGTTTATCATACTAATTTCCTTCTTTTTAAAAATAACAATTGAAATAACAAGCTGAGTTATATAGAAAACTCTGTTCACACGATTTAAATATAAATAAACACAAATAATAATACTATTACAAATTCAACTTATTTTTCGAAAAAGAACGCGTATGCGTGATCAATAAGTTTTTTAAAATGTTTTGAATACAATTATACTCTGTGGCGTTAGCTACTATTAAGTATTCTGTGCGCTAACATAATAATTTTTCATAAAACGTTATAATCACAAAGAAATATGACCCTTATTAATTAGAATATCTAAACGAGTTACAAATATTCTAAGCTTCTTTGAGTTTTTTATAAAACTTATAACCAAATACTAAAAACTCTTACCATAAGGCGCTTGCCCATAGATATAATTGACGTCCGGTTCATTAGGATTGCAAGGTCGTATTTCCACCACGTCATGGCCACAGGGGTCCGGTATCGGTTCCGGGCATGGTTCTGGGCAAGGGTTCGGTTCTGGGCATGGTTCTGGGCAGGGGTTCGGTGGTGGACATGGTTCTGGGCAGGGGTCGCACGGATATTGGGGGTCCGGTACTGGCTGTGCGAACGCCGCGCCCAGAAGGAGAACTGTGGTAGTTTAAAATACATTTTATAGTGATACAATATGATTTATATTCACAGTTTTTTGGTCATGGAATAACTGCATATAATCAAAACAAATATTATAATTAAAAATAAGGTACTGTTAAAACTAAATATGTATTTAGTTTCATTCCCTTGTTATATTACCACAATAACTATATTATTATTAGGTATATAAAGTAATTAGTGTGTGTTTTCAGGCGGTTTTAAATATAAAATATATTTTACTAGCGGTCCGCCCCGGCTTCGCCCGTGGTACATATTTCGCAATAAAAGGTAGCCTATGTTCTTTCTTAGGGTCAAAAGATTGTCTGTGACAAATTTCATAAAAATCGGTCGAGAGGTTTATGCGTGAAACCATACATACATACATAATTACTAACTTTTCCTCTTTATAATATGTATTAGTATAGACTTACGAACAAACTTATAACCCACAAACTCATAAAAGCATAACAGCTTAGACACTCGTGGCACATACGACTATTTGGAATTATTCCAAGCAATAGGAACAATATTTTTGGCAAGACACAATCATAGGACTTTGTTGTTGTTTAATTTACAATTTTGTGTGAATAAAGTTTATTGTTCTATACATATTTAAAAGTTGCTGGGCCTTTAGACAAGTGGCAGAGACGCCAAGGAATAGAAACTTCTATCGCTAATAGTAATAGAGCAGGCTCCAAGGAGATGTTCGTTTGCAAAAATAGCGGACCTAAATCTGACTTCTGATATATATTGTATAAATCCCAGACATCCTGTAGTTAGATGTCGCCAACCAGTTTTGTGGTCCCCCTCCCCGCACCTCGGTAATTAAATATGGCATACAAAGAAAAAAATAAACATTTCCAAAACATGCCGTGTGGGGTATCAAATGAAACAGCTTATTGAGTAGATCACGAATATATAGCATACTATAACATTTCTTACACTTTCTCTAAGATTTTTTAGAAAATTTACAAAAATGCTCCATTTTTGAGTTAACTTTAAACCACTATAGATTGAAAACTCATGAATATATTTTTTTAATTATTATTTTAAATAATTAAAAATAGTCCATTGTTAACGATTAATTTCCAATCCATTGTTTAATTTTTAAATCGGACCAGTAGTTCCTGAGATTAGCGCGTTCAAACAAACAAACGAACTCTTCAGCTTTATAATATTAGTATAGATTTTTTACGATATTAAAATACTTGGCATTAAGTCATTGACAGTTTTAAACTGTGCCTTCAACGAGCATCGAACCTGCAACCCATTATATGTTAAGCTAGTAAGTGTGCTGTCCATTTGGAAGCTTGCCAACTTGAATTTGGCACTAAACAGTCATAGCGTTTGAAAGTATAGCTTAAGTGATGGAATTTAGGTTAATAGATAGGTTAGATTATAATATTATGATCACTACCTACATTTCCCTACATAGTATAAACTAAAGTCTACTTTAAAACTATACACAACGAATTTTGATGCAGTTTTTTTAATAGGTAGTTAACTAGATGATTAGAGTGATTCAAGAGGAAGGTTTTAATATATAATTTATTAGGTTTAAGACAAAGGAGACAAAGCCGCGGGCGGACAACTAGTTAATACATAGTATAAAATAATATTGTACATACTATGTTTTTGAAGAAATAACGTGAAAGACTGAATATTACTCGTACAATCGGATAAAAAAGTTAATTTAAACAAAATGTAATAATACGCTAGCCAAAATTGTAATTAAACATTTTTTGTCAATAAAAAAATCACCAATCGTGCAATAAAAAAAAGTGTGTGCGTGTAACCTTTACGCGCGATTGAAGTAAAACGCACATGTCAATATAACCTTGTTATTGAATATTATAAAATGTCGCAATTGTCAGAAAATTTATTTTTAATTTACTTATTTTAAAAGTAATAAATAAACAAGTATATTTAGAGATTTTCAAAAAATTTTGCAATTTAAAATAATGTTTTTAAAACTGTTGAATTTTTCATTCACTTTGCTATTCACAATTGATCCGTTTGAAAATTTGAAAATAAATAATCCTAATTGATTATGATATTTGCCACGAGCTGGCGTATAAGTCAAGAAGCGTGTAGTATATGACATATACTTACAACCAATCAGAATTATTATTTTTAAATGGCGGAAACTACACAGCGTTACTTCCGTCAGAAAAAAAATCTGAGTTACTCCCTAGTCGCGCCTAAAGAAGTTTTACTTCAAAAATATTGTCAAAAAATGAGTCAAGTACTTATTTAACTTACATAACCAAAAAATTGACCGCCAATGTAAGTAATTTCTACAAAAATTTGGATTTTTTTTTGCAAAAAAGCAAAAAAAATAATAAAATAATTTCTCTTACCAGATAACCACTTCAACGCACCCCTAGCCATGATCGTCTGATGAAAATGTCAAATATCACACATTTTTATATATCTAATTAAATAAATATTATTAAAATAAAATCAACCAGTGTGACCGCACAATTTTATATGCTTTAAATTCGTAAACTATTTCATTTAGTTACGGTCATGGAAGGATGGACTTTTTTATAATATTTTGAATTTTTTATTACGTAATTTTAAGCTATTGTATAGCTTTTGTCTCCATCTTTGAGCGCGGCGACCGAATGTAAAAATTAAAAAACCTAACGCCCCCCACTCCAACCGGCACAGCGATGCGATGCTATGCAATAGCTTTACCGCGGCAGTCCTCGAGTGTCACACGTATTTTTTTTATGTAGTAGTGGTTTTGTATAAGTGTAGGGGGTTCGATTGATAAATAAAAAAAAACCTACTAATCCTATCCTATTTTAGTTAATCAATTAATTAATATTATAAATGCGAAAGTTTGTGAGGATGGATGTATGTGTATGTATGTACCTATGTTTGTTACGCAAATATTACTGAACCGATTCTGCACACATATAGAGGATAACTTGGATTAACACATAGAATAGGTTTTATCCCGGAAATTCCACGGGAACGGGAAATATGCGGATTTTTCTTTGAAAACGCAAGCAAAGCCGCGGGTAGAAAGCTAGTATCTACCTATAAAATATATACGATGGTTAAAAATCGGTTAGTAGCTACTGACAAAATATTATAGTAATGATTGTATTTTTCTTACAATAACATGTCTGTAGCATGCAAGTAGGTAGTATGTTTCTTGCCAAATTTTTGTCTAAGTGTATAATATGTTGCCGTCAGACTGTAAAAACTGATAAATTACAAACTAGCTGGCAGATTGAAAACATTCCAAAATTGGGATCTGTCACATTCGGTTGCAATTCAAAAATAATGTGATTTTTTTATGCGAAAATATCGCACTAATTATGTATCACTAGCTGTGTCCGCAAATTATAGATTTCTGTACACTAGCAACACTGAAGTGTTGTAGCTTTTTACTTCTATTCAGTTAAGGATTATAATTAAATTCTATTAATTAAATATTGTATTTGTACGAAGGAGAAATGTGGAAATTCAGAGAAATAAAATTAACTAAATATTACAGTATGTAATTTAATGTCAGAAAGGCAATTATACAGGAGGTCCCACTGTTGGTATACTAAGCTCAAAGGAGGTTATAGTTTTGCATACGCTGAGTACGTAAAAAATACTTATAAAATTCCATACGCAGTTTTTTTTCAAATAGATGAATTCCTAAAACTCTATGTGTACACCCATAACAAGCAACCCGCCCAGCTTTGCACGTGAGCAATCGTTTAAAATTATGCTTTCATAGACAAAATGCGCACAATAGCGAAGCGGTATATGCATGCCGGCAGCCGGCTGCGCGAAGCTATAGAAGAAAACATGGATTTTCAGGCAATTTTTTTTGATGTAATTTTGTTGTTTAAGTATTTTTTACGTGATCAGTGTATGCAAAACAACAAGTCCCTTCGTTCTTAGTATACCAATAGTGGGACACCCTGTATAATTTAAATTGTTTTTTTGTTGCAGTCACTAAAGTCAAAAGTGGTTACAAGTATGTAATCACAACGTTTTATTTCTTTAATAATGTCGCAGCAAATTTGCATGGCATTATTTATATTATAACTAATATCAAAATCGTTAATAAAGTCTATTTTTCAATAATCATTTAGTTTTTGAAGTCAAACTACTTTAGGCGCGTTGAGAGTTAAAGGAGATTGCCCAAGTGACTATGGCACTTGGTATCGCCACAGACTAATAATAATATACTACGTATACAATGTAAAAGTATTGCAATCAAACTTATTGTGTCAAGATGAAATATAGCTCAATTTAAAGCAATGTTAGTACTTTTAGATATTATGATTAAAGTTTTTATGTAAATAAGCCGCAGTTCGCGGCAATTAAAATAAAACAATAGTTTTATTCAACACTTCAAAAAATACTTTATCGATTTTAAACTATCGATGAACGTTAAGTTTTACATTTATTACATAGGTAATATTTTAATTTACAAGACAAATGTGAAAAGTAAATCATAATATACATTATTTCAAAATAATTAATAACGTCGAACAATGCGTCCAACACATTCATCTTATATATAAAAATGAATCCCAAAATGTGTTGGTAAGCGCATAACTTGAGAACGGCTGAACCGATTTCGATAATTCTTTTTTTATTATATTCCTTGAAGTACGAGGATGGTTCTTATGTAGAAAAAACGTAAATATGTACCACGGGCGAAGCCGGGGCGGACCGCTAGTTTCAAATATAAAAATGAATCGCAAAATGTGTTGGTAAGCGCATAACTCGAGAACGGCTGAACCGATTTCGATAATTCTTTTTTTATTATATTCCTTGAAGTACGAGGATGGTTTTTATGTAGAGAAAACGTAAATATGTACCACGGGCGAAGCCGGGGCGGACTGCTAGTTTCAAATAGAAACATAATATGACGCTTGCAAGAGAGATGGATTTAAGTATGTGTCAAAACAAAAACTTTTACTTTTATTTCTATTTATTCGGTATAATTACGACTTAATAGTGATAAATATGATCATTTAAATACAAATAGGAATTAACAATATCACGAATACATGGCACAACTAAAACTTTACCGATACCACCCGTGGTCATTCTCCTTTCAACGTTGCGTCATGGCAATACCGTCACGTCATGATATCTTTGAATCTGGCCAAAGAAGTTTCAGTTCTGACACGTGTGCTCGGCACACATGCTCTATGGTAAAAACCCTGTATATTATTTGCATTCTTAACTTTCATGTCACGTTGTACATAGTTCGTTAGTTTGTTTGCTTTTCTGTTTGATATCGTTACCGCTAAAATCAAGAGAAAAGGAAAAAAATATTACAGAGACAATACAAATATTGAGTGCACATATTTCTTTTATTTAATACTAGCTGCGCTCCGCGGTTTCACCCGCTTCTGTAAGTCAGCGTGATGACAGCCTATAGCCTTCCTCGATGAATGGGCTATCTAACGCTGAAAGAATTTTTCAAATCGGACGAGTAGTTCCTGAGATTATCGCGTGCAAACAAACAAACAAACTCTTCAGCTTTATAATATGTATTAGTATAAATTATTAATTATCGAAAGTTATTTCACAATTATTTAATTATGTCCTCTTTATGTCCTATTATTATCTATACTTATAATAAATCTGTAGAGAGGCCAATTCTGTAGGTACATGAAATATATTAAAAAAAAAACTATGAAGGGGTGATAAGGGATCGCTACTTATGCCAAAAATGCAATCATTAAAATTTTTGTCTGTCTGTCTGTCTGTATATTCGTTATAGAAACAAAAACTACACGACGGATTTTAACGAAATTTGATTTCTTGGTGCACAATAAAGAATTTTTGTTTGTTTGTTTGTTTTTTAAAGACTTTTGCTTTTCAATAGTTCCATCATAGTTCTCAGCTTAAAAATCTTTATAAATTGAACAAAGAAGGTTAATAAAAACAAGGTTTTATTCTGCACAGTTTATTCTATACACATATAAATAAAGTAAAGCTATATTTGCAAACATTCACACAATCGAAACAAATAACGGGCATTTAAATTAGTATAATTCAATAATCCATTTACTTCGCCATGTTTTTTTTTTGAGATCTGTCACCGCGTTTGACTTTGACAGATAAAAAGGCGGGAAATATCTATCTGTACACTTCTACTACTGGCTTTTTATAACAATTTATTAATAATAATATTACTTAATCGTAAAATAGATGTTTAGTAAGTTGTTAAAAATTATTTTACGTGGTTGGTCTGAAGTATACCGATGTAACATGAATTATATAATTTTATCTGTCAAGTTTTAGCGGCATTTAATATTCGCATGGGCACGGGCATGGGCAAGGAGGAGGGCATGGTGGGGGGCATGGAGGGGGACAGGGAGGGGGGCATGGGTCGTAACAAGGATCATAGCATGGGGGTGGACACGGATTGCAGGGGTCGCATGGATTGTATAGATTGTACCCATTACCTCCGTTGTAGTTGTAACTGGAGCTTGAAGCTGAACTACTGGACGCACTGGATCCAGCACTGGAGCCAGAACTGGAGCCAGAATGTCCTGAACTACCGCCTCCAATCAAGGATGTTCTAAAGATAATTGTTGGAGGTTGGATAGTAGAAGGTGCTGGTGGCCGTACTACAATCGGTGATGGCGTGATTGGTGGCAAAGCAGGCTGGCGAATGGTGATTGGCGGTGGCTGTATTGGGCCAGGACGTGGCGGTCTAACAACTATAGTTGGCGGTTGAATTGGCGCTAGTGGTGGAGGTCTGACGCAAATAGATGGCGGTTTGATTGGCGCTAGACATGGTGGCCTGACAACTATTGGAGGTGGGGTAATAGGGGCCAATTGCTGTGGTTGGACGGTAATCGCAGGTGGGGTTATGGGTTTCAAGGGCTGTGGTCGCACGAGGATCGGTGGTGGTGTCACCACCAGATCTGGGGATGAACGCACGTAGAACGTACCACCAGGTACGGGGACTACTTGGAAGCCTAAACTACGCAGCCGTTCGGATATACCGTTTTGTTTCACTTCTACCCTTACTGGGCCGTCACCGCAGGGCGCTGAAAGAAAATGAAAAATGTTTATTTCAATTAAGATAACATTAAATGACGTGATTCGGCTGATCCAGAACATAACAATATTGAAGTATTCTACGTTGAAACTGCTTAAAAGTGTAGTAACTGTCTTATTACTATTGATATTAAAGAAAGAAAGAAACTTTTAGTCTATCAAATCGAATGCACACACAAACATCAATCAAGAATTATCGAAATCGGTTCAGCCGTTCTCGAGTTATGCGCTTACCAACACATTTTGCGATTCATTTTTATATATAAGAAGATTAGTAAATGAAATAAGTTATCACATCAATCCTACATAATATTATGTAATAACTATACGATTCAACAAATTTGAAAGAAGTATCTAATCTAATCAATATTATAAAGGCGAAAGTTTGTAAGGATGTATGGATGTATGGATGTATGGATGTATGGATGTATGGATGTTTGTTACTCTTTCACGAAAAACTACTGAACCAATTACAATGAAATTTAGCACACATATAGAGGGTAACTTGGATTAACACATAGGATAGTTTTTATCCTGGAAATCCCACGGGAACGGGAACTATGCGAGTTTTCCTTTGAAAACGCGGGCGAAGCCGTGGGCGGAAATCTAGTAATTGAATAAAAAGTGCAAACGATCTTTATCAGCATCCTTCATGATTTTTTATTCTTCGTTGTTATAATAAATTTAAAACTTACTTGGCTGCACACATGGTGGGATAGGCTCGGGACATGGCTCCGGCTGTGGGCAGGGTGGGATTGGTTCAGGGCAGGGTGGGATCGGTTCCGGACATGGGCAAGGTGGAATCGGTTCAGGGCAGGGGCAGGGTGGGATGGGTTCAGGGCATGGTGGAGGGAGGAAGCATGGTGGTAGGTTCAGACACAGCTGTGGTGCTGGCGCGGCTAGGGTTGATGCGATTAAGCCTGGAATGATAGATTTTTATCATTATGATTATTTTTAACATATAGATAATCATTAGTTATGTTAAAAGTTGAAGTTAAGGTTATAGAAGGTGCTACCCATTGACCACCGAGCGCCCCGATCGGGGCGCGACACAATAGATTATCTATTGTGTCTGTGATTCCGGGGACTGATGGATTAACTGATAAAATTAGTAGGTATAACAAAATTATCATCAAAATAAAAATAAGATTGTATATTTGGATGGAAAAACATATTGTAACTAAATTAAAGATGTTAGAGATTAGATTAATTTAGGAAGACCGTAACAAACAAAAAATTTAATATAAGTATTTTCTTTGTGAAAATACTTTTCCTGTGTCTCGTGTAAAAATCTGATAAATTCACAAATATCAAAGCAGAATCTATTCTTTTTGAATTTTTATAATAGACTACAGGCCCGTGTTGAAAAAATTATGGGTCATTTGACCCACCAAGTGACCTATCTAGAACGATATAAGAGCATAAAATAATAAGATTCAGCACTATGACGTCACTTGTAAGCTGTCCACCTGAGTGCAGATGAGAATTCGAAGGTTCAGGTAGAGATTTTCTCCTGATAAAAATTTCTCTTGATTAAAAGTAGTATAGAAATAGTATGACACAGATGCCGTACAAAATCAAATGACCAAATTTACCCCGGCAACTGTCGAAAAATAAAAATAAATTCCGACTTTGTGGACCACCGTTTTTGTACGGCATCTGTGTCATACTATTTCTATACTACTTTTAATCAATTATTCCGCAACGCCGTACAAAAATCATGGAGACAAGGGGAGAAAATCTCTACCTGAACCTTCGAATTCTCATCTGCACTCAGGTGGACAGCTTACAAGTGACGTCATAGTGCTGAATCTTATTATTTTATGCTCTTATATCGTTCTAGATAGGTCACTTGGTGGGTCAAATGACCCATAATTTTTTCAACACGGGCCTGTAGTCTATAAATCTGATATCAATTTCTTTACGATTTTCAAATTGATTTTGATGCAGTTTTTTTTTAATAGATGAAGTGGTCAAGGTTTTGGTATATTAAATTTGATAAGCCATAGACACAGAATAGATATACATATTATGATTAGTTTAATATTAAGTTTTATTATGTATTTTTTTATTATATTATGTAAATACTTACCTAATATTCCTAAAGCCGTTAGACGCCCCATTTCCAAAGACCTACTGTTAGAACTAAAAAGTCTGAATATTTATACTAAAAAATTGTTATTATTATATTATATGCTAATCATTGCCACAAAAACTTACATGAACCGTTTTTATACATTTAAATTGGCGTAGCAAATATCCATTAGTATTGATTTTCGACTTCAATAAAAAAATTTGAGGGTTCAAAACCAGACGAAAAAAATATCAACTTCAAACTCGAACATTTATTTATTCTATTAGAGTTATTCAAAAAGCATAAATCGTCATAATACAATTTTACCAATTACCACCAGTTCGAAAAGCACTTTTTATGGAAACGAGTCAGCCAAAAACAAAAGAAAAAAATGTTGTGTGGTTTTATGAAACCACGGTAAAAGTGAAACTGTTCGAACGGTTCCGAACACTGCTTTGTGTAGCGCATGTCGCGTGACGGTCGGCTGCCGAGTAGGTATACCTACTCGACAGCCGCGATACACGCGACATGCGCTACACAGACCAAAAAGTTTGAGACGATGCAATGTAATAAAAGTTTCACTTTAAAATGTTTTTCTAGCGTAATCAAACGGGCAAGCACGAAAACTATTATATACTAAGTATATTATTATTAGTCTGTGCTATTATCAAAATATTCAGTATCGTCATATACCGGTGTAACATGATGATACATTTCTATTGGAATTTGAAAACGCCCCTGCCGTGCGTAAAGGGAACTAATCCATACTAATATTATAAATGCGAAAGTAACTCTGTCTGTCTGTTACTCAATCACGCCTAAACTACTGAACCAATTTGCATGAAATTTGGTATGGAGATATTTTGATACCCGATAAAGGACATAGGCTACTTTT
Source organism: Colias philodice (assembly GCF_061535455.1). Classification (NCBI taxonomy): domain Eukaryota; kingdom Metazoa; phylum Arthropoda; class Insecta; order Lepidoptera; family Pieridae; genus Colias; species Colias philodice. The sequence continues at coordinate 5,047,737 of NC_143116.1, forward strand.
TATTGCGAAATATGTACCACGGGCAAAGCCGGGGCGGACCGCTAGTAATGTATACGTAGTATATTATTATTAGTCTGTGGTAATAATGACATGCTTTGAGGATAGTTTTCGTGGTCGCCCGGGATTTCAACTGGCAGAGAGATTATTTTTATATTTGTCTATTTTCTAACGAACATGTTGGAAAAGAGATTGTCAACATATCTACACTAATCTATACTAATTTTGTTTGTTTGTTTGAACGCGCTAATCTCTAACTGATTAACCACTGGTCCGATTTGAAAAATTCTTTCGGTGTTAGATTATAGATAGCCCATTTATGGAGGAAGGTTATAGGGCGTATTCAGAAAGAAAGCTTGAAACTTATAAGCGCTTATCGGCGCTTGTCATGTTCATATATTTTCCTGCGCGGGTTACCAGCGCTGACAAGCGCCGATAAGCGTTTATAAGCGCTTATAAGTTTCAAGCTTTCTTTCTGAATACGCCCATAGGCTATAACACACTACGACCAACAGGGGTGGAGCCACGGGGGTGAAACCACGCGGAGCAGCTAGTTAATACTAAGATGAAATATTTATTTTTTGTAAGTTTGTAAAGGAAATACTCGAAAACTTTTTAACTTCTTTCGAAAATTCTTTCACGTAAATTTTCAAGTAAAACACATATTCGTGAGTGACATTATTTGTTTTTAATTTTTCACCTAGGTAATAATACAATTATTTTTTCTAACTTAACTTAAACTTGTTTAAACTACGGTTAAGTTACTATATACTTGATGAAGCATGTAATAAACTATGTACATTTCGGTTTTGTATAAAAGAGTGAATTTTTTTCAATAATTTATTCGTCGATATGGGCATTTACGGACTGGTGTTCTTGGGTAAGTAAAATAACTAGGAAATATTAATTTTACTACATAGTATGCTTTCTCTGTCCCTATGTCCCTATGTATGCTTAAATCTTTAAAACTACGTAACGGATTTGTGATGAGATGAGATGTGATGCGGTTTTTTTAATAAATAGAGGGATAAGAGGAAGGTTTTAGTATATGATTTGTTAGATTTTAGCCTTTTAGACAAAGCGAGAGAAGCCGCGGGCGGAAAGCTAGTACTATATAAAATTCATTTCATTTAGTTCTCTTGCAAGCAGAATAATAAATTCAAAAATCGTTAAGTGGGATTTGGGGAGAATTCTATATCATGTATCCGTTGCGTAGTTTTAAAGATTTAAGCATACACAGGGACATAGGGACAGAGAAAGCGACTTTGTTTTATACTATGTAGTGATAGTGATTGTCCCATCCCTATTTGGGACATCTTAGTCCCCATAGTGTCCATGCTAAGCGTAACTTAGAACTCAATGTACTTAACGGATAACTTGAGACCGCAACTTAAACTTGGTTTAACTAAACTCTGTTTATTGGTTAACTTTGTAAACCTCAGTTATTTCTGACTTCGCAAATGTTATGGGAACATTGAATGTGTACCTATATTGGTGAAGAAATGATTTTGAAGAAATTTAATACATAAATAACGTGATTTTAAATAACATAATAAAAATATTATTATTTTATTTAAAACTAGCAATGCCCTGCGGTTTCACCCGCATAGATAGCGATATCGTTACAGTGAAAAGTCTACTATATAGGTCGGACTATAGGTTTAATAATTTTTAATCACATGAACATCACCTTTACCCCGTCCCGCACTACGGCCTTTTTTTTTTTTTGAAGTAAAACTTCTTTAGGCGCGACTAGGGAGTAACTCAGATTTTTTTTCTGACGGAAGTAACGCTTACTAGTTTCCGCCATTTAAAAATAATAATTCTGATTGGTTGTAAGTATATGTCATATACTACACGCTTCTTGACTTATACGCCAGCTAGTGGCAAATATCATAATCAATTAGGATTATTTATTTTCAAATTTTCAAACGGATCAATTGTGAATAGCAAAGTGAATGAAAAATTCAACAGTTTTAAAAACATTATTTTAAATTGCAAATTTTTTTGAAAATCTCTAAATATACTTGTTTATTTATTACTTTTAAAATAAGTAAATTAAAAATAAAAATAAACATGTTGCGGATTATAATCTATCTATTTTAAAATATTGCTGAAGACAAAGTAGTATCCATAGCAACAGATATGTATATAGGTTGTCATTCAGTTGAACAAGAAGCATATGTACGCCAACAATTTCATAAAATGTCAGTTATTGATACAGGAGGATCGCCTTATGAAATCATATTAGTTCTTAACAAATTTTACATTATTACAACCAATATTGATGTATCTGATGGCTTAGCCAACGGTTGTGTTGGAAAGTTAGTGTATATTGAACGTGATGACAGTGATAACATCATACGCTTATGGCTTGAGTTTCCTGGTAAGATAGGAGAGAAAATTAGGAAAAAAGCTGCCCATCATATTCAAACTCTAAACATTAGTAGAACAGCAGTCCCAATTTTACGAAGATCGTCATCTGTACCAATGAATAGAAATAAGACAATATTTGCAAAGAGAAATCACTTTCCATTAGTATCTGCTTGTGCGCTTACAATACATAAGTCTCAAGGTGGTACTTTTGATCAAATCGTTTATGAATACAATAAAAGTCACAGTCAGCAGCTGTTATATGTAGCATTATCACGAGTAACTGATATAAATGGATTGTTCATTGTCTCAAACACCGATGACAACAAATTTTATCATGGAAGAAAGCGTCCAGGGGGAATAGTTGATTTACAGTGTGAATTTGAAAGACTTTCAAATTCTCGCCTAATAACACAACAGGAAGAATTATATAACCTTGTAAATGAGAGTAACATTACACTATTTTCCTTCAACTGCCAAAGTTTACGTGCTCATGTTTCTGATCTGAATGATAAAGTATTAAAAAGGTCCACATTGCTGTTATTTTCCGAAACTTGGATGAAAAATGACGAACAAATTCTTATTGAAAATTTTTATTACGTTACCCAATACAAACGACCCAACTCGCAGTTGAGTTGGGTCGTTTGTATTGGGTGGTTGTATTGGGTGGTGGAGTAGCTGTATATCATTCATCTACAGATACACTGAACAATGTAACACCAATTCAAAATATTTCACCAACTATATTATCACAAATTTCCGATGAGGTTTCACAAATTGGTGACATCGCCTTGGTTCGATGTGTTAATACGAATGACCAACCTGTGATTATCGTTGTTATTTATATTTCTACAAATACTAGCCTGACAAATATCATAAAATTTATTCATCAGCAATTACTTCACTTCACAATTGAAGGTTCTCGACTTTTAAATAGTAATTATCATGAATTACCGATGATTCTAACTGGAGATTTTAATGTTAATTTTCGCTCTCAGGAATCTCAGCCGTTAATTGATTTTTTAGAAGAAAAATTTGATTTATCTATGAATACTTCTCGACTTCATTCAACAACGCGTTTCGGTACAACGATAGATGCTGTATTTTCAAGAAAAGTAGCAAATTTAGAGAGTAAAATTTATGTTTCACATTATAGTTACCACAAACCTATAATTTCGTACGTAAGAAATTATGATGACATTCAATTACCTGTTTCGAATGAATAATATTAATATAACATTTAAATAATCTTTGTAAAGCACATGAATAATAAATATAATTAAATTATAATATAATATTTATTTATTTAAGTTAATATTTAATCATTTCAGTGATATATGTCGTCAACGCCAAAGAAGTTTTACTTCAATCGCGCGTAAAGGTTACACGCACACACTTTTTTTTTTAGTGGGGAAATCTTTCATAGATACCCACGGCCTCCGGGGGAGGGGCCGTGGGTTATGTCGGATTCCTACCGACCAAAACCCCACTGTGTTCCGTCAAGACGCATATTGGTAGAATTCCTCCGTGACCCCCGCACTACGGCCTGCTCGAACAGTATACCTACTATTTTCTGTAGATTGACACTTTTAAAAATTCGTTATATCTTTTGAATGGAATATCCAATTCTTTTCATTTAAAAAGTATTTTTCTGGTATTGAAACAGTCTATAATAAAACATCATTTAATGGGATAAGGATTAATATATGGGTAGTTCTACAAAGTATGGAAGAAAATGAGTCTCATTTCGGCCCACATTTTTTTAAACGTTCTGTTTGCGGAATTCAGTCTAATGACAAGAGTACAACGTCTCTAAACGTATATAGAGCGGAACAGTCAGAATATGTAATAGTTTTCGATTTATGACCATTTTAAGGAAATCAAGCCGCAGGAAACTGAGCAGGTCACCAGGAAACTGAGAAAAACAACAAAAATCGGTAGAGATCAACGAGATCAACGTTTATTTATCATGTTTTACATGAATTTGTATTATAAAATAATTTTTTAATGGTACTAGTACCTTTAATAATAACGAAAAATAGCTCTATGCTTGGCTTACATACTAATTCTATACTTAAAGAGTCTTGAACAGGAACTCTATTCATCAAATGATCATTGAGCATTAAGAATTAAGTAAAATCGAATTCTAAGTTTAATTCAGTAAAATCTTCTTAAAGATAGTTAACAACATGAAAATAATGAAGTCTGAGACATAATGACACTTCATCCTAGCATTGTACTTAAATCTAGTAAAAATAAATAATAAAAAAGGTAGGTATTAATAGCTTTGGCGGTTGAAATTGATATTTTTTGTTTTATGGCATTCAAATGCTTTATAAATATAAATTTATATTTCTATTCTTTATAAATTTATATTTATAAAGCATTTGAATGCCATAAAACAAAAAATATCAATTTCAACAAAAAAAAGGTCGTGTTCCATCGTTACAATATTGTATTCACTGAAAAGTGTTTCATATTGGTTGAGATGGTTGTTAATCATCTCAATAGATGGCGCGCGGTGTGTCCCTTAGACACATAAAACTGAAAGAATAGAATAAATTCGATTGCTCTGGTGGGTCACGAGTGGCTGAATTGGTCAGGCATCCGCACCGGAATGGCGTGAAAGGATGCGGGTTCGAGTCCCACCTCGTGATCTAATTTTTTCTATTCTTTATAAATTTAAACTTTGGCGGTTTCAATACTATATTATTTTTATGCTAAATTTTAAAATCACAGTCAGCTGAGCAGTCAGGGCATGTGAACAATATAGAATCGCCTTTAATGCATCCATCATGTGCCCAATTTTTGCATACTAGACACTGGAACCAGTCATTTCCTGTAGTATCTTCGCTGTGAGACCACCACAGATAAGGCACTCACAGTCAGTGTATTTATTTTCCTTTCCATTTTTTTTCTTTGCCTCTACATTTCTTGGAATTCAATTTTCGCTTCTGTTTTTTTATCGTAGTCTGTCTTTTTTCTTTTTCAGCTGCCAATCTCAGGGGCTCTATTTTAATTTTTCATACCTCAATTTCTAGCTTTTCTTTGGTTTCGCAATTTTTTCTGTACAACAAAATATAATATTTAGTGTTCAAAATACAGTGCAATGCAACCAACTTTATTTTACACTTACATGTGTATAATCATTGTTATTAGACTATTAAAGATTTATTTTTCTACTATGTCAATAAGTTAAGTTGTAGTGTAAACACCTACAGTCAAAATAGTACTAGGAACTGCTAAGATCTGTAAAAGTAATGTTTTATGCTTTTTTCCGAAGTTTCTAAAAGATTACGTGCATACTTAAAGATGACCATTACCAATACTAATTATCTGTAGATATTTAATTACGACAGCTACTCAAATGATTTATTTCATTAATTTATACGTAGTTTAATGTTTATAGGTAGAAAGTTTTAAATTATCTTACGCAGAAACAATGTTTTAGTGTGAACTTATCAAGATCCTGGATGGTCCTCAGTATCCTGGCTTTCAATTTGACAGGAACCTGAGACCAGGATCCTGAGAATATCTGTCTAATATTTAAAAAAACATATCAATTTACAATATTTAACCAGAATTAAGCAAAACTAGGCCTTTGCGTCAGCATCTTACGTATCAAAACGCTATATTTCCTAATATTATTTATTAATTACGTAAAAAAATATCTTACCAGGATTCTGGGAACTTCACTGATTACGACACCACTTCCCTTACTTACCGCGCCGGGCTGACTGTACTACGCGCTAGGTGTGAATAGCTAGATGATATTTTTTGTCTCTTTCGTACGTCTGATTGACTCAGCTGAACGGCAACATCGCACGACAAAAAACCTAGCTGTTATTTGCTTATTTTACATCGACCAGGATCCTGATATGAAAGCGTGGGGACAAAATGTTGACAATATTTTTTAAATGTTTTTTTGGGAAAATAAGATAATAATTATTCTACCTAGCAAGAAAACACAGTAAACTCACCGATTTGGCTTTCAAATTACCTTGATACAGAAAAGTAAATAAATCACAACGAACTTTAAACCAGAATTTGTCCGAGGGACAGTTCAGGATCCTGAGAATTTGACACTTTGAACAAAGATTTAGTGGCATAAATAAATGTTTTTATTAATTATTTTCAGTGACCAACAAGAAGCAGCTTTAAATAACAGTATTCCGTACAAATTAATTACTTTGAAACGTTTTTTTTAGTATAATTTGGCTGAGCCGCTAAAAATTCCTTACTTTGTAGAACTACCCATATGTGTATGGATAACATGGTTTGATTACTGTCGGCACTTCTATTTACTTTGAAAACGTAAAAAAGTTGTTGTAGTAACATAACTACTGAAGATGGACATATGGTATCGCGGACTTTCTTGTAGATATTGATCCATTCTATAATACCGTAGAACATTTTTTTGTTCTATCTTCAAAAGATTCCGCAGCGCACGCGATGACAGAAGTTTTATTGAGGATTTTTTTACACTTTGGGTTACATATTGCATTTTTGGTAAGGATCTCTAATTTTTTTGAAAATGCAATATAGCCTATGTTGCTCAGTAAAGATGCAGCTTTCTAATGGTGAAAGAATTTTTGAAATCGGTCCAGTAGTTTATGCGTGAAAACCATACATACATACATACATACATACATACTTACAAACTTTTCCTCTTTATAATATTAGTATAGATGAATCTATTTCATATTGGTAACAAAATTTTAAAAAGTGTAGTGTGTAGTGAACAGCACAATTAAATAGTTAATATGTAACTAGTTATTAATAATATCAAATCTTTATTTTTATTTTTACGTTTCCGTTTTTAAATTCGGTTATTTTTACCGTAATTACATATTTTTAATTAGGTAAAATTATACAGCACTTTTTTTCACTTTAAAATGTGCCCCATCTTTATCCCCAGCACTCATCGCTACAACAACCGCTGCCCCGTGGCGTTGCTACCGGACCAACGATGGGGGCACCGTCTGCTTGGGGGATCTGGGGCAGCCCTGTATTGCCCCACCCTCCATCAATATAGGCAGAACTTGCCCGCCATGCACCGGCCCGGCGACTATATACACACCCCCCGCTTGTCCACCCCCCTGTCCTCCCCCCTGTCCACCCCCCTGTCCACCACCGTGTCCATGTTATTAATTTCGACGCAATAAAACCTTGACTGTTTCGATTCATCTTTTGGCTAATTTCGATTAAGCGCATTTTGAATTGTCGTTTCGGGCATTTTTTGCAAATTTTTGTTTGCGCATGTTTTGGCAATTTTAAATTTATGTTCGGTTTGTGTAATAAAGATACTGGGTAACGAATTTGTTTTTTTATTTTTTTAATTGTTTATACATTCTTTAACATATATATTTTTTCTTTCTTTGTAACTGTGAATCTGTTTATCTAAATTTGGTAACTACAGAACTCTGGATCATATATTACTTTTAACTTACGTACATAAGCCAGTACAATCAGATAGTAACAAAAGATACCATTAAGGCTAGTAGGTACAGTCAGTGATAGAACTTTTAGTAACACAGAAATTCAACATTTAAACACTGAAACTTGCTACGGCTTAGTTGAAGTCTATATCTATATCTAAATTGGATCTAACTTGTTCTTTGGCAGTTCCTAGATATCTTAGACTTACTTGTGTCTAGGCTAAAGTTAGATTCGATTGCACTTACTAGAAGTTTTATTGCACGCCTCATAAGCGAAGCGTTGAGGTGGGTACTACTGTCACTTCGCGCAAAACATCTGATTTTTCAAACTTAAAATGTCTTTATGTATCATACATTGCACTTGTAAGATAATACATACACACACATATTAAGAAAAAACACTATTTTTAACGTTCATGATATTTTTGATGTCATTTTTGTTATTTAAACTAGTTAAAAAACAGTTTAAAAAAGTTCTGTCTTGGACGTCCGTGTGTCTGTATGTGCGGATCCTTTTTCTTGTTAACACGATAGCGACCGAAATACTTTACTAATCGGGTCTTTTTTTTTCTCTTACGCTTGAGTATGCTCAGGAATAGAACCCTTTCATTTTTCAGGGTCTGATTCGATGTGGTTTAATTGTTATTAAATAAACAAAAATAATAATTAATAAATATTTATTAAAAAAAAATTATGAGGCGTGCACTTTTGGATTTTCCAAATTATTTTATAATATGTTGGAGGCTTGGATTGCCTTGGATTTGCGCGGGTTTTAATTATTTTTGAAGTGAAATTAAGTGATAAGTTTTAGTGTAAAATATAAAAAACAAAAATAACGTCACCAACCTGAGGTTTGTTAAGCTTTTTGGGAACCATGCAGAGGGAAGCTGCGAGATCCAGCTAGTTTAATTATTATGTAATAACTATGTAGTTACTGTAACAACGTACTTTTCCTATTTAGAACCATTGTCTTCGTTCTTACTATAACCATTGAGTATATTAGTCTATGCTATAACGTAGGTAGGGGGCCGTTCAAGTAGGTATTACGTGAGCAGATTTCTTACCATTTTTTACCCCCCCGCCCCCCTTGTCATCAAAAGTAAGCAAAGCACTTACCCCCTCCCCTTATGCTTACGTAAACATTTTTAGTAATAAATGATTTTTTATATTGTTATTTTTAAAATAGGAAAATTCATGAAAATATTAGGTTTAACTGATACACATAGAGTAAATGACAAAAAAATATAATCAGAAATAAAGAACATAACTAACATCCATACTGTGTGATATTATAAATGCGAAAGTAACTCTGTCTGTCTGTCTGTTACTCAATCACACCTAAACTACTGAACCAATTTTCATGAAATTTGGTATGGAGATATTTTGATACCCGAGAAAGGACATAGGCTACTTTTTATCCCAGCAAATGACGCAATCCCGGAAATCCCACGGGAACGGGAACTATGCGGGTTTTCTTTGACTGCGCGGGCGAAAACCTAGTAAAGAATATTTTCGGAACACATTAACAGTCTTCAGTCCATGAAACCTGAATCCATGATTCTAAGTTATCGATGACATTGGACTCTGTGTTGTGAGTCTGCTCACTTTCATCCGATTTTGGAATGTCTACGTCACTCTCATCGAGCCATTCAACATCTTGGTGCTCTCAACATACTGATAGATGCGCACTTGCAGCCGGCCGGCACGAGAGTGAATTATTAGACAAGTGAATAGTGCACGGTAATTTCCCTAATGCGCGGTAATTCCCCTAATCAGTTCTCAAAGCGAGTGCCTACGCATATGTATTATTTGCGGGAATCCCCGAAAAAACTTAAATAACTAACGATGACGTAATCATCATCTAGACCCCCCTACCCCCCATGTCATCCAAAATAAGCAAAACAGAGACCCCCCCACCCCCCCTTGGTGCTTACGTAATACTTGAACGGCCCCTAGTAAGAAAAAATGTGTTTTATATAGGTATTATGTATACTGTAACACATATGTTTGGACACACACATAGTCCTCTTTTTAACCATTAGTAAAAAAAAACCGGCCAAGTGCGAGTCGGACTCGCGCACCGAGGGTTCCGTACAAACCTTGTTTCTTTTGATTGCGTTGACATAGAAGTTTGATTTTGTTACAGCTTAAAGGTATTATAGACCTGAGTATTTGGTATGAATTTCAATTTAATACCTCTACGCGTTTATGAGGAAATGGGTAGTAAGTTTAAAATTATTAAAAAATATATATATTATGTGATGTAACTAAAAATTTATGGTTTTCGTAATTTTTCCTTTATCTATGCTATAAGACGTTGCTTCGTACCAAATTTCAAGATTCTGAGTTCACGGGAAGCACCCTGTAGGTTTTGATTCCCTTGCAAGTGTCGAAAATTTGCGGCACAAACAGCTGTATCTTTTGATTGCGTTGGCTTAGAAGTTTGATTTTTTCACAGCTTCAAGGGACAGTATACCTGAGTAATTGATATAAATTTCAGCCTCATACCTCCACGCGTACCTGAGAAAAAGGGTCTTGACAGACGGACGGACGGACGGACGGACAGACGGACAACAAAGTGATCCTATAAGGGTTCCGTTTATTCCTTTTGAGGTACGGAACCCTAAAAACTAACATTTTATTAAATTATCCTATTCTATTATGTACTTAATATGAAATTTAAATTTCAAGAGTTCTAACTCGTGCAAATCCGGATTTTCATAAATTCACACTAGACCAGTGTTTGCTCAAATCTTTTGACTAATTTAAATTATATTTGCTTGAAATAATTTCGTTTCTGTCTGTATGCACAAGAAATTTTATTATTTACTAGCTGTGCCTTGCGGTTTTACCCACATTGCTTCGCTCCTGTTGGTCTTAGTGTAATGATATATAGCTATAGCCTTCCTCGATAAATTGGCTATATAACACCAAAAGAATTTTTACAAGTGATAACTGCGTTAAAAACAACCGACTTCAAACTTGCACTTGCAACATTTACAAATATACAGACAAAAATGCTCATAAAATAAAAACTACTGGGCCTATCCGAATAAAATTTTTATGGGACCAATTCGACACCATCCCGCATCGAACAAAAAAAGAATCACGTAAATCGGTTCAGAAACCTCGGAGTAATCGGTGTACATACATAAAAAAAAAAAAAAAAAAAAACATACCGGCCGAATTGATAACCTCCTCCTTTTTTTGGAAGTCGGTTAAAAATCGGACCAGTATTTCGTGAGATTAGCGCGTACAAACAAACAAACAAACTTTTCAACTTTTATAATATTATATGAGCATACTTTAAATCATAACCAACAAACAAGCAACGTTGGTTATGTTTTTAAAAGCAACTTAAATTCTTATGTATAACCACCGCTACCCCCTAAACGGCTAAACTTTAAACGGGAAGTTACGGAGTTACTCATTAGCAATTTAAAAGACTTTTTGATTCACATTTTGTTCATACATAAAGAATGAGTAATTTTTAATCTGTTTTGAAAAGTTTAAAAGATACAACGCTTTTTAATAGACACTGTATAGACGTGTTATAAGCTTGCTTTGAAGAGATTTTTCATTTTATGAGTGCACTAGCTGCTCCGCGCGGTTTCACCCGCGTGGCTCCACTCCTGTTTGTCGTAGCGTGATGATATATAGCCTATAACCTTCCTCGATAAATGGGCTAACACCGAAATAATTTTTCAAATCGGACCAGTAGTTCCCGAGATTAGCGCGTTCAAACAAACAAACTATGTAATATTAGTATAGATTATTTTTTTTATAAAGTTTAAATGAATCTCCGAAAATCTAAAAGGCTGCAAAATTTTGAACGTATATATATTTATTTCAATCTGGGCGTAATAATACAATCCTACTAATATTACCTATAAATGCGAAAGTTTGTGAGGAGGGATGTAGATATGTGTGTATGACTCTTTCACGCAAATACTACTGAACCGATTACAATGAAATTTAGCACACATATAGAGAGTAACTTGGATTAGCACATAGGATAGATTTTATCCCGGAAATTCCACGGGAAAGGGAACTATGCGGGTTTTTCTTTGAAAACGCGGGCGAAGCCGCGGGCGGAAAGCTAGTGATTAATAATGTTTATATACTAAAATTCTTATATATAAAATTCTCGTGTCACAATGTTAGTCTGCATACTCCTCCGAAACGGGTGGACCGATTCTCATGAAATTTTCTGTGCATATCGGGTAAGTCTGAGAATCGGCCAACATCTATTTTTCATATGTACCACGGGCGAAGCCGGGGCGGACCGCTAGTAATTTTATAAAATTATATTTTTATTGTTTCAGATAATACAAGAAAGTTTATGAAAACTATCAGCTGATGAAAAGAGGTATAATTTAATATTTACATTTTACTCAACCTTTCCACAAAGTGGGATCTAACACACACATACATCACTACATAGTATAAAACAAAGTCGCTTTCTCTGTCCCTATGTCCCTTTGTATGCTTAAATCTTTAAAACTACGCAACCGATTTTGACGTTTTTGAAGTGAAAACTTCTTTAGCGGCTTTGAGCACTTTTTCTGTAATGGGTATAAAATGTTAAACTCGCGTCAGGACACGTGACCTGATCGAAAAAGCGTGACGGATACCATTCCAAAATATCAAACATGCTCAACGTTAATAATCAAGTTTTCACTTCTGCCGGCACTCCCCCAGTGCAACCCGTCTTTTATTTTTTAATAGATAGAGTGATTCAAGAGGAAGGTTTTAGTATATAATTTATTATGTTTTAGACAAAGCGGGCGAAGCCGCGGGCGGTAAGCTAGTTTTTTATATAATATGACCTATATATCGTTTACGCATGTGACGTCACATACCCTTCAAACTCCATCGATAGTTGATAAGTTGACAGTGATATATGGATCTACCCTTAAATAAATCATTGATAACAATTTATATATAACTAGCCTTCCGCCCGCGGCTTCGCTTGCGTTATAATAGGTACTTAAGCATATAAAACATAACAAATAAGGTATATATACTAAAACCTTCCTCTTGAACCACTCTATGTATTAAAAAGAGCGTGTGTGCTGAGCACACGTGTCAGAAGTGAAACTTCTTTGGTAAGATTCAAAGATAACAAAATCGTTGCCTTGCCCCCATCCCCCCCCCCCCGCGTCATGACGCGACCTTGAAATTTTACACTCAAGGCGCCACGCGCCAGTTTCTCTTCAAAAAAAATGCTTCAAAATCCGTTGCGTAGTTTTGAAGATTTAAACATACACAGGTACGGATAGACAGTGATTAGCAAAATCAAGTACATATATTTAAAAAGCATATATAAGTATTATAGATAGTATGTAATCTCTAGTCTCCATCCTACTAACATTATAAATGGGAAAGTTTGTTTGCTTTTTACTCCTTTTACGCAAAAAATGCTGAACCGATTTTCATGAAATTGGGCACACATATAGAGGGTAACTTGGATTAACACATAGAATAGTTTTTATGCTGAAAATCCCACGGGAACAAGAAGTATGAAGGTTTTCTTTAACTACGCGGGTGAAGTTGCGGGCGAAAAGATCTAGAAAAGAAGTACCTATCTACATACCTATAATTATTATATTTTATACCTACTAGCGGTCCGCCCCGGCTTCGCCCGTGGTACATATTTACGTTTTCCGGGAAAATATAGCCTATACGGATTCGGAAGAATCCCTCTAAGTAATGGTAAAAGAAATTTTGAAATCAGTCCGGTAGTTTTTGCCTATTCAATACAAACATACAAAAATACAAAGGTTTCCTCTTTATAATATTAGTATAGATCAATCGTTTAACGAAGAATTTTCCATTTAAAACTTCAAATGTAAAATCAATAACGCAACTTGAAGCTAAAAGGCAATTTGCAGGTCAATATCCACCCTTATTTGCTTAGCCATTCGTGACAACCCCTATAGGTAATTTGATGGATACTCACGGAAGTTTTATATTCAGTATTGTCACAGCTAATAGTATAAAAATTGTAGACTATGCTATAAATATTATTATACCTATGTATATTTTGTTTTGTTGTTGATTTTAACATGGTACGAATAAAAATTGTTTTTTATCACATTTGTGGAATTATTTTCTAAGTTAAAGTAAGAACTAGGTATACATTGACACTCATCTATTATAATCTTTATTTTAAAATGGCAGTTCTAACAACAAGCAACAACGTAAAATACAAACATAAAATTAATTACTTACGTCATATTCTTCTTCTTTCAAGAAACAAAACACTTATTTTAATAAATCAACATCAATACATCGTTAAAATCAATCAACAATAACAATCGTTAAAATCTAAGTTCGCACTTCTTCCAAATACATAGAAGCAGATAAGTTATTTCATAATAAGAATTACACAACATTTATGGTATTATTTTAAATTTTAATCATCACAAAAAAAACATACAAATGTTGAAATGTCAAACAATTATTTTTTATCAGCCGTCAAAAAAAGCGCGGGAAAGACGCAAGACATTCCTCGCACAGATACAAAACATTTCTCATAACAGATTCATTAGGGACCCCTATGAATTGGGGTTCAAGCCCCATAGTATCATTTCGACCCTTGAACTGTGTGGTTGTGTTATATTATAGCTATAATATTATATTGTTGAACGATACGTGTTTACTGAAAGTAAAACTAGATGGCGCTGTAATCAAAATTAGAATCTTAGATTTTTTTCTTGTATTTAAAAGTATAATTATTTTTTATTAATTAAAGTGTAAAAACGATTATTTAAAAAATACGGTTTAAATTTTGATTTAGCTAGAAGTGTTTGACAATTTTTTTCAAGTGTTAAAGTTGTGAACGCGAAGAAAAAAGAAAAAAAATTCTCAAAAATTATGTTTCGATATTTAAATTTATTTCGAATATTAAAACAATATTAAATGAGTGTTATCTTTTATAGTTTTTTGTTTTAATTAATGTGTAATTAACAAAAATAATAATAAATAAGTATTCGAAAGTGACGATATGACGAGTGAGTGAATATGAACTGAAATATTACATGGCGCGTAATTTAAATTAACTAGGTATGTATTTACTTTTTTACATTAGATAACTAGTAATAATCTTAATATGTATTATATAAATCTCTTGTCACTCAATGTTTGTCCTCAATGGACTCCTAAACCACTTAACCGATTATAATAAAATTCGCACACCATGTGCAGTTCGATCCAACTTGAGAGATAGGATAGTTTAAACATGTAGGTACCACGGGCGAAGCCGGGGCGGACCACTAGTTGTATATACATATATCTATTTAATTTTACATTACAACGTTATTGCTCTTATTTTTGTACTATAATAATAAAGTCGTTATTCTAATAAATTATTTGACAAAATTCTAAAAATATGTTTATTTGGAAATAAGGAACTTAAGTACTAATCACTACATAGTATAAAACAAAGTCGCTTTCTCTGGCCCTATGTCCCTTTGTATTTAAAACTACGCAACGGATTTTGATGCGGTTTTTTTTAATAGATAGAGTGATTCAAGAGGACGGTTTTAGTATATAAATTATTATGTTTTAGATAAAGCGGGCGAAGCCGCGGGCTTACCGCTAGTTCTAGGTTATAAAAACTGAATACGCTTTTTATCTTTGAATAACTTAGGTTCATTCAAACATAAAAAAAGACGTGTGGCACTCGGGGACTGCCGCGGTAAAGTTATTGCATAGCATGCCTTTAAGCCACACCTCCGAGCCCGTCGGAGTGGGGAGCGTGAGGTTTTTTCGTTACGGAATTTCTCGATTCGGTCCCCGCGCTTAAGACCCGCGATAGAAGCTATGCAATAGCTTAAAAACTAACTTTCTTTTATTCTTACCGTAAAAATTCTCAAATCAAAAACACATAATTTCTAAACGTGTAGCCCGTTAGACCGTGCAGAAACTCATCAAAGTTCACAAAATACTTCACTGAAGGGTTGTAACTTAAGAATTATCACCAATGCTTGAGGGTGATTTATGAACGTTAAAATATTAAAGTTAATGAAATTACTTTCATGTATATTGGAATTCTTTGGAAGTTTTTTGGGTTGTCTTAACCTAGTATAGGACGCAGTTTCTCTAATATGTTAAATATGGAATGCAGGATAATATATGGAAAAAATATATGTATTTGTCTATATGTTATGTTAAACGTTTATAATAAAATTGAAATCAAGCTTTTATTTTCAAGTAGACTGTTTTTATAAGAGAGCCGGCAGGAAACTCCGTGTTTTTTTTTCGAATTAGGTGTAATAGTAATAAGACCTGAAAAAATGTATCTATTAACATATTATGTAGTATGTAGCTGCTTTTCCGGCTTCGTCCGTGTTGAATCAGTGTGAAAAAATATAGCGATACTAGCTTTCCGTCCGCGGCTTCGTCCGCTTTATAATAAACTAAAAAGCTGCATAGTTCCCGTTCCTGTGGACTTTACGGGATAAAAAGTAGCCTATGTATTATTCTGGGTCTTCAGCTACCTACATACCAAATTTTATAATAATCGGTTCAGTAGTATTTGCGTGAAAGAGTATCAAACATCCATCCTCCCAAACTTTCGCATTTATAATATTAGTAGGATTTAAATAAATAAATAAACAATCGACTATTCTCATGATATTGACCCCAAACGGGCCAAAACTAATTGTGCAAGATATACCCCTGGTAGTTGGTACACCTTCCGGCCACGTGGCATGGTGGCACCATAAATCATGGCCCCTGGGGACGGGGTGACTATGCTGTGAGAATTTTGGGATATTTTTTGTTTTTTTTTTGTTATGTGAAATTCGTGGTTTGATACACGATTGATTCTTTATTTATTTGTTTTCTAGCTGCGCTTCGAGGTTTCACCCGCGTGGCTCCTCTCCTTGGTCTTAGCGTGATGATATAATATAGCCTATAGCCAATAGAACTTAAAAACAAAATTAAAAAAGCAAAGAGTAAATTGTAATGTTCAAACCTTTTTACAAGCTATTAAATTAATCCACAAATCAAATAAACCCACTACACCCTACATACTTAACGTTTGATAGATGCGCACGCGTGTGTGACGTCATGGCACGTGACGTCACGAGACGGCCAATTATTTATATCTATAGGGGTGTTTGGAATTTGTAGATTTGATTCTGTATTGTGTAAAAAGGGTAGTTTTAAAGTGATAAAGGCTATTTACTTTTAAAAGCTATAAAGTATAAACATGTTATGTCATTATGCGAGTATATAGGTACATATTTTTGAAGTGAAACCTCTTTAGGCGCGTTGAGAGTAAAGTTTCAAGGTCGCGTCATGGCTATACCGTCACGTCATGGAGTAACGCACTACTAGTTATTATTCTGTGGTAATGCGACGATTTTGGTATCTTTGAATTTTGTCAAAGAAGTTTCTCTTTTTTATATTTAACTTAATTTGTTTATTAAATTGTTTATTACTCCCACTGCCCACACTAATATAAGCTTTGCCCGCATGGCAAAAGGAAATTCCCATTTTAATAACATTTTTCACCATGGTACAAAAATCTCTCTCTAACCTAACCATCTCCAGACTTCAGAAACAAAAATCATGTTATAAAATTGCTTCGTTGCGTCTTGAAAGAAATACAAACAAACATATTTTCGCATTTATCTAATTACTATTGGTCCGCCCCGGCTTCGCCCGTGGTACATATTTAGTATCCTATGTCCTTCTCCTGGCTCTAAACAATCTCCCTGCCAATTTTCAGCTAAATCGGTTCAGCCGTTCTTGGGTTATAAGTGGAGTAACTAACACGACTTTCTTTTATAATAATTATTTAAAATCACAGACTATTGCCCATATCATCACTAAAACTAAACAAATAGTTATGAAACTGATTCGTCTATAAAAAAAACATGAAAACAAACATTTTAATTCAATAACACTGTAAATTGATTGCTGACATGTTACGTAAAACATACGCACAGAAACCATGTTTGAAAACGCTGTAACGCATGCGTGCGTTGCGTTTTTTATTTGTTGTATATTTTAATTTTTAACCAATTAGCGATCAGGTCAAATATGGCCAATTTAAAGCACTTAGAAATCACGTATTTATCCAACGGTGAAATAAATTATGAAATGTTTTCGAGTGTTGTAGTTGTAGTTCGGAGTGATTAGCACGTTATAATATAAAGCGCGAAATAAACACTCCAGCTTTATATTATTACTAGCTCTGCCCTGCTGCTTTACCCGCATTGCTATGCTCCTGTTGGTCTTAGCGTGATGATATATAGCCTATAGCCTTCCTCGATATATGAGCTATCTAACACCGAAAGAATTTTTCAAATCGGACCAGTATTTCCTGAGTTTAGCGCGTTTAAACAAACAAACTCTTCAGCTTTATAATTTTAAGTATAGATTAGTGCCGCTATTACAATAGGTTGCATATATGTATATATCAAAATGGTTACCTATCTTAATCTCGAATTTTAATATTCCGAATATCATAATCCAGAAAACGTTTGGACATTTTTTGATAACCCCGAATTTTAAAATTTCGAAGTTTTGTTTGCCATATAATCGCTACTCCGAATTTCATTTGCCCATTTCTTTATTTGTAAGACGTTTTACAATACAGACGAATGAGTTCCAGACATACGAAATCTAAATGCACAAAATCCAGATGACCGTAATCCATATGCACGAAAGCCAGATTTTTAAAACACAAATTTTTGAAATACTGTTATTTGATATCCAGACAAACAATGTTCAGATTTTTGAAATTCAAATAAACGATATCCAGCAAAACGTAATCCTTCCAGGGGGTCACAGTTCAAACCTTTTTTTTTTTTTTTTTTTTTTTTCAAGTGGGGAAATCTTGCCTAAGATACCCACGGCTCCCGGGGAAGGAGCCGTGGGTTATGTCGGATTCCTACCGACCAAAACCCCACCGTGTACCAACGCGCTGCTTTAGACGGGATGCGGGTACACATTTGCAATCTTCCGCATGTCCCGCCCAGCAGTTGCCCGTTTCCAGGCCCTCCGCCACTTGCCCGTTTCCAGGCCCTCCACCAAATGCCCACCCCGGGGCGGCGCAAGCTGTACACGAGCTCACGCCACCCGCTCGCCGATGATGGATTGTTCCCCGTTCCATCATCGGCGTTCCCCAAACCCTCGACCCCAGCACCGACCGGCCGAAGGGCGCGCGCCGAAAGGCCCTCTGAAACGTGATTCACGCGTCGAAGGACCCTCCGGCGCACTTTTATAGAGGTTTCCCTCGCAGCCCCCACCTCACACCAGAGGTGGCGGCCCTCGGTCCGGCCCCACGGACCGGATTACGAGTTGGCAGACGGCTGTCGCAGGACAGCCGCCGCCCTACTCCCACCTACAGGAGTCACCGCGTGTCACAAAAGTGACGCGTCGGGATCCCGCCCCCTGTTTTGTTGGTAGTTAGACTACCAACAAAAAACAACGCGCGCGGCCTCTGGCCGCCATCCACCGCCGCAAAGCGCAGCCCCCTGCCAGTCGGTCGGAACGAGACCCAAACGAGCCCCGATCGACCTTCCAACCCCATTTTGCCCAGCCAAATTGCCAGGCCGCGACCACTAGCCGCCATACCTCGCCGTACCACAACGGCACCTGAGCCAATCCTGGCCCCCCGGAGGATCCTAGCCAGCTAGCCAGCCATCCAGCCAGCCAGCCAGCCAGCCGGACAACCAGCCGGTGACAGCAAGCCAGCCAGCCGCCGCGGCTCAAAGCAGCCAGCCAGCCAACCGGTGGGACAGCCGGTTTCAGCCAGCCTGCCAGCCGGCCCCCTAGCCAGCCAGCGAGGCAGCCGGTGTGACCAGCCGGTTCCAGCCAGCCCGGCCAGCCGGCCTTCAAGCCAGCCAGCCAGCTATATGGATCCCTGGCCGTCGAACCAATCGTGTCGTCAGACGACAGACCGGCCTTTCAGCCCCTCCGCGTACGAAATCCTTCCAGGGGGTCGCAGCACGAACCTAACCTAACCTACTGAAATTATTTTAACACTTAAACCTTTCTGTAATGGGCAAGTAAAACAATAGCGAGTCGGTTCTGGCACTCGCCGGCCGCTACCGCGGCACGCTCGCTTCGCTCGCTCGGCTCGTGCGTGGGGGTCGCAGTTCAAACCTAACCTAACCTACTGAGTCGAATTTGACACTTAAAACTGTTTCTAATGGGCAAGTAAAACAATAAATTTACTTACTGACAATGTTTATTTTCAGTCGATAGTAAAGGTATAATTACGATTGTATGGAAATCAAATAAAAAGATTATGAAAATCTGGCAATAGTTTATCTGATAAACGATTATATGGGAACCAAATAAAAAGATTATGAAAATTTGGCAATAGTTTATTTGGAAAATGGTACGATGGGAAACACAAAAAAGTATTCTGAGAATCTGGTATAATGAGATCTGGATTATGAGAATACGGGAAACAAAAAAATACTTTTTAAAAATCTGGTTTTGGTGCATCTGGAAATTGATTCATCTGGGAAATTAAAAAAGGAATTTTAAAAATTTGTCATTCATTACATCTGTCTTTTAAAAGTTCTAACAACCGTTTTCGGGGTTTCAAGATTCGGGTAATAGAAATTCGAGTTTTTAATAGGTTACCTATCAAAATATATAACTTGCAAAAAATGTTTTGAGTTTAGTTTACGTAGCTGTCCAATATCATGTGTTTCACAAAGAATACACAGCCGTAACTCGCTTAAATACGCAGCTGTGTGCGTGAAGCCTATTCAAACTGAAAACAATTTGGTCGTAATTTCATATGTGGAGAATTGTTCGAACATAATATTATCAATATGTAATCATCATATAGAGTATTGATATTACTTACGTATTATTTTTGAAGTGAAACTTCTTTATCGGGGTTGGAAAAAAATTTAGTGTATATTACGCGTGACATTTTTCCGTTACGCGCCATCTTTTTTTTATCCCTACCACGCGTGATTCGACGTATTTCTGTAAAGTTGCATATAGTTATTTTTTGAAAAATAAGGTCATAAAGAATTTTCACTTCTTACGTGTGTACACAAGAACACGCACACATTTTTTATACATACAGTTTGATAAGTATTTTTTCTGCCACTATATTAAGCCTTAGAAACGGGCGTTGTTTTTTTCTTACATGCCATATTTATGTAAAAAACGATATCTAGCTTTTATTATTAGGGTTAGAAAATTGCGAAATAGAGGCAAAGGCAAAGTAAATTACAGTACATTTAATCATTACAAACTCAAACTTATTCAATTCAATTAGACTTCTTCTAGTAGCACTTTTGAAACGTCATTACATATTTTTAACATTTACCACCGATTCGGAAAGCAGTATCTATGGAGAAGAACCGGCAAGAAAGTTGCCCTTTTAAATCAATCAATCATCGTGCATAAAGCATTATTGTAAACACAGTAGTCAAATTATAAATCTTTATCACAAAACAATACAGGTTAATTGTGTTACATGGTCGCTCGTTCGTTGCGATTGAATTATTGGAAAAACACGGGTGAATATTGTGTCTGCGTAACGCAGGGAAAAATTAATTAAATATAAAATAGACTAGTGATGGCGGCCTTGCTGTTGGTGAAGGTTTTGTTACAAAATAAATTTATTATATGAATATACCGTATACGGAGTACGGACGGATATAGTGTACTAGCGGTGCTCCGTGGTTTTACCCACAGTGCTTCGCTCCTGTTGGTCTTAGCGTAATGATATATAGCCTACAGCGTTCCTCTATAAATGGGCTATCTAACACCGAAATAATTTTTCAAATCGGACCAGTAGTTCCTGAGATTAGCGCTTTCAAACAAACAGACTCTTCAGCTTTATAATATTAGTATAGATGAATTATGAAAATAAACGGTAAAAGTTGTATGTGCGTAATGCAAGGGAAATTATTATAATTAAACTAGCGGTCCGCCGGCCGCCCCGGCTTCGCCCGTGGTACATGTTTACGTTTTCTCTACATAAGAACCATCCTCGTACTTCAAGGAATATAATAAAAAAAGAATTATCGAAATCGGTTCAGCCGTTCTCGAGTTATGCGCTTACCAACACATTTTGGGATTCATTTTTATATTATAGACTAGCGGTCCGCCCCGGCTTCGCCCGTGGTACATATTTACGTTTTCTCTACATAAGAACCATCCTCGTACTTCAAGGAATATAATAAAAAAGGAATTATCGAAATCGGTTCAGCCGTTCTCGAGTTATGCGCTTACCAACACATTTTGCGATTCATTTTTATATATAAGACTAGCGGTCCGCCCCGGCTTCGCCCGTGGTAGATATTTACGTTTTCTCTACATAAAAACCATCCTCGTACTTCAAGAAATATAATAAAAAAAGAATTATCGAAATCCGTTCAGCCGTTCTCGAGTTATGCGCTTACCAACACATTTTGCGATTCATTTTTATATATAAGAAGAAGATAAGATAAGATAAAAACTTATAAAATAAACAACCTATGATGGCCTAGAACGTTGAATTGATTATTTAAAAGATAAATTGATTATTGGAAAAAACAGGGACATTGTGTTACAGAGAAAATTGAATTAAACATAAAATATATTACCTACTAATGGCACGCGGCGTTGCTTTGGTGAAATTTTTAGTTGAAAAAATAAACGAATTATTGGAAACACACGGGTGGGTATTGTGTCCGGGCAACGCATCGATGCAATTTTTAAATAGATCTGTTATGGCTGGTTGCAAATATATTTTAAACAGAAATTGTGTTGTAAAGGGCTTTATGAATAAACTAGCGGTCCGCCCCGGCTTCGCCCGTGGTACATATTAAGCCTATGTTCTTTCTCAGGGTCTAAAGATTATCTGTGCCAAATTTCATGAAAATCGTTCCAGTAGTTTATGCGTGAAAACCATACATACATACATACAAACCTTTCCTCTTTATAATATTAGTAGGTATAGAAGTAAAGATTAAGTAGGTACGCAATGCAGGGTTAAATTCATTAGTGAAATAGACAAACAAAAAAATTTCACTTTTATAAGCACACGCTGGAAATTAGTGTCTTATTAATTTAAGGGCTGATTTTTCAATGCTTAGATAAAACTTATTCGTCGAAACTCGAATAATGTATAAAACTACCATTTTAAAAACATATTCTAATTGCCCGTATTTGACAGTTTACGTGACATTTTGATATTATCGTGTAATACTTTATTGGACGGATAAGTTTTATCCAAGCATTGAAAAATCGGCCCTAAATAAAGTAGCCTAGGTATATTTTTATCATAACGCATCTTAAGGCGTTACCCGGCAATTTCGACTATGTTCAACCTCTATAAAGTCTGGTACAACATAAAGCACAATACCGAAAAAAATATATAAAATAGAATGGTCTTTGATCTTGAATTGCTCGCGAGGACTTTTTTCCAAAGTTAATAGATTTCTAGAAAAAAAATGTGCCGTGGTCATCGATTTTTCCGCAAATACACTATAAACTTCGTAACCTGCTGACTTAGAGCTCTGAAAATTTAATGTTTAATAAATTATCAGTTACACAACAGTCCCTGACGAGGATTTTTTGTTTCACTGATTGGTATCTTTTTAAATACAAAATGCGAGGAAAAAAGAAGGTGCAGCGGGAGAGGTTTGAGATCCGTCAAGTATGGTCAAGGTTATTAGCGCATGTACAAGCCTTAATCGATACAGCTTAGCGCGTGATAACGTTACAAAAAATATTCTAATTGAATGTTCAAAATCCTTCCAGTCAGAGGATATTTGCGACAGATTATTTATCACATTACAAAATTACATCAAAATCTCAAAAGCCGTTTAGCAGCATTTAAAGCATACTAAACATCACAATAAACTTTTTTAAAGTCGGTTAAATGCAATATTCACCCCTTATATAAATATCATCCCCCATCAAACAACCCTGTTCTCATATTAGCGATCTTGTTTGTCATTATACAATAGTTTAACCCGGCTTCGCTCGTTGATCGGGATAAAAAATCAATTTCCCAAAAAAGTAATTTTTGTATGGTAAAAGAATTTTGTGAATCGGCCGAGTAGTTTTCTATTTTTAACATTACGAAGGAGCTTAAAATATAATTAACTGTATTCAGAACAATAAATTCAAATATACTAAATTCGTCGTCTTACTCTATGACGTGACGGTATTGCCATGACGCGACCTTGAAATTTTACTCTCAACGCGCTTATAGAAGTTTCACGTCAAAAACCGCTTCAAAATCCGTTGCGTAGTTTTAAATATTTAAGCATACTGACACACAGACAGCGGAAAGCGACTTTGTTGATATGGAAAACAATTTTCACCAAAATAATTAGTTTTTGAAGTGATACTTCTTTAGGCGTGTTGAGAGAGAAAATTTCAAGCTCGCATCATGGCAATACCGGCACGTCATAGAGTAACGCGACGAATTTGGTATCTTTGATTCTTTGCAAAGAAGTTTCACTTCTGACACGTGTGCTCGGCACGCTATTTTTTATAAATTAATCGCATATCTGCGAATACCATGAAAATCCAATCCACTTTGAATTATTTTAAAACACATTCAAGCTTACATCAACCAAAAACACATACAAAGGAATTGATATCTACTGACGCATAAAATCGTATTAATATCGGTTCAGTCGTTTCATGTATTGAATATTTTTTTAAAGAAAATAACAAGCCCGTAAATAATTTATAACACCATAAAAACGTACCTATTTGCTATCCTTCCTCCTACTCAAATCTTTAAATATAATATAATGTTTGTTTGAACGCGCAAATCTCAAGAACCGCTAGTCCGATTTGAAAATTTATTTCGGTTTTTAGATAGCCCATTTATCAAGAAAGGCTATCCATACTAATATTATAAATGCGAAAGTAACTCTGTCTGTCTGTCTACTACTGTCTGTACTGTCTGACTACTGAACCAATTTGCATGAAATTTGGTATGGAGATATTTTGATACCCGAGAAAGGACATAGGCTACCTTTTATTACGAAATATGTACCACGGGCGAAGCCGGGGCGGACCACTAGTAGGCTATATATATCATCACGCTAAGACCAACAAGAGCGGAGCACTGCGGGTAAAACTGCACAGCACAGCTAGTTTCCTTTTAAATGTTTATACAACTTGTATTTCATGTATCCTTAAATCCTGTTTTATTTTTGTTCCAAAGCTATGAAATGACTAAACCTATTTTGATAATAATTTCATTAATAGATATTACCAGTAGACTCCCATACCTATATACTCTCACGAAGATTAAATTTAATTCCAACTACAAATAGGGGTCAAAATGCATTTAAATTTTATTGGGGCGTTTCTGGGACCATAGGGGCAAGGGTCAAATAATAAATTATTCAAATGGATAAGATTTACAAATTAAAATTCACTTTTTATATTTTGTTATACGTAAATACCTTTTTTTATCTCTCAAAAATTAGAAAGAAAGAAAGAAAGAAATTAATCTTCTGATTGTTTGTTTGTAAAGATTTAATTAAAAAACTATGTCGATTTAAATGAGTTTCTTTTTTTCGGCGTAGAAAAGAGACTAAAAAATATTAAATACATGAATAACCCGTGGGCGGAAACATAGATGATATCAAATCTTTATTAATAACTAGCGGTCCGCCTCGGCTTCGGCCGTGGTACATATTTCTACATAAAAACCATCCTCGTACTTCAAGGAATATAATAAAAAAAGAATTATCGAAATCGGTTCAGCCGTTCTCGAGTTATGCGCTTACCAACACATTTTGCGATTCATTTTTATATATAAGAATAAGAAGATACGAAATATTAATACGAAATTCTAATGCTTTTTAAATATTATCAATAATGCAAAAATGGTGGCAATCTAAATTACCTAGACCGAATATTCATCATAGAGATAAGTCTAATTTCGTTATAACACGTACAAAGCCACGGGCTAAAACTAGTTTAGATTTCGTTCAAAAACTTCCACTAATGACAGCAAATTGACTTTTAATTACACTTTTTAGTTTGGAAACTCGAAAGAAAATTAGAGAAAAAAACTTCAAAGAAACACTTGTTTGAAGATAATTTGTTTTTTTATCTTATTAGCCAGATAAATGCTAATTAAAACATGGTCTACCAGCTTTTAGCCGCGGTTTTGTCTGAGTGGTCAACGGAAATTATAACTATTGGAATTTATAAAATTTGGAATGATTTAAATACGCATTATTTTCACATAGTTATAGTTCATACCTATAGAGGAAAATTTTAAGGCTTTCCGCCCGCGGCTACACCCACGTTTTCGAAGAAAAACCCGCATAGTTCCCGTTCCCGTGGGATTTCCGGCATAAAACCTATCTTATGTGTTAATCCACGTTACCTTCTATATGTGTGCTTAATTTCATTGTAATCGGTTCAGTAGTTTTTGCGTGAAAGAGTAACAAACACACATACACATCCTCACAAACTTTCGCATCTTAATACTATTATAAAGGCGAAAGTTTGTAAGGATGTATAGATGTATGGATGAAAGGATGTATGGATGTTTGTTACTCTTTCACGTAAAAACTACTGAACCGATTACAATGAAATTTAGCACACATATAGAGTGTAACTTGGATTAACACATAGGATAGGTTTTATCCCGGAAATCCCACGGGAACGGGAACTATGCTGGTTTTCCTTTGAAAACGCGGGCGAAGCCGCGGGCGGAAATCTAGTTTATAATATTAGTAGGATAGGATGAATATTTATGAAATTAGTATTGGTACAAAGTTTGAATTTAATTAATATGTCAATTTAAAATAATAATCAAAATGGAGTCTAAAGAAGTTGGTTACATACAAACATACAGGTGAAACTAATAAAAGCGTGTTAAACATTAAATCTATAAAAATACACACACAACCATTTATCTTAATCTTAATCTTAATACTATTATAAAGGCGAAAGTTTGTAAGGATGTATGGATGTATGGATGTATGGATGTATGGATGTTTGTTACTCTTTCACGTAAAAACTACTGAACCGATTACAATGAAATTTAGCACACATATAGAGGGTAACTTGGATTAACACATAGGATAGTTTTTATCCCGGAAATCCCACGGGAACGGGAACTATGCGGGTTTTCCTTTGCAAACGCGGGCGAAGCCGCGGGCGGAAATCTAGTTTGACATACACGTACACACTCTTTTGAAGTAAAACTTCTTTAGGCGCGTTGAAAGTAAAATTTCAAGGTCGCGTCATGGCAATACCGTCATGTCGTAAGGCGACGATTGTTATCTTTGAATCTTGCCAAAGAAGTTTCACTTCTAACACGTGTGCTCGGGACACACGCTATTTTTATGGTTATAGTCTGACCACTTACACATAAAACACAACCCTCTTTCACGCAGTCGGTTAGCAAGTAATAACATGCTATGAAGCAACTATAACGGCACCCTAAGGAATGCTATTGCAAGGGAAGACCACCCCTATAAGAATCAATCAAACTTGAATGATAGTGAAAATGTTAGGTGATATTAAATTTTTCATTTATTTTGTGGTATTAGTTTAAGGGTTGCCAATTATTGTTGTTATGCATAAAAGTGGTTACATTATTTGTAACTACTACGAAATTATTATAAATGTTATTTAATAATTGACTTTTTATTTTAATTAAATTCATTCGATTAAGATTTTCATTTTGTAACTGCTTATCTCCTAGTTATCGTAACTCGTAGTATAATTTTATAGTTATAGCCTTCCACTATATTTGAACTATCTAGACAAAAAACAATAATTTGAACCGTTATTTCCGAGATTGTTTCGTACACAAACTCTTCGGGTAGTAGGTATAAGCACAGAATACATAATATGTAGTAGCTAAACGCTACAGAACGGACACTCTCCGCCTCCCGCCAAAATTAAACACTTACCTCCCCCGCACGATCAGTCTAAAAATGGTCCATATTTTTCTACAGGGACGAGACGCAACGAAGAGTAATTTTATTATTTTGGATTTGTGATTATCGTTTTTCGTAG
This sequence comes from Colias philodice, assembly GCF_061535455.1. Taxonomy (NCBI): domain Eukaryota; kingdom Metazoa; phylum Arthropoda; class Insecta; order Lepidoptera; family Pieridae; genus Colias; species Colias philodice. Next base: position 5,075,537 of record NC_143116.1, read on the forward strand.
AAAATGGTTAGATATTGTGCTGTTTACGGATGTATTTCATCAGAAAAACGCGATTTTTTTTTACGCTAGTCAAAAATGTGCCAACCATAAAGCGTTAACACACACATTTGCAGTCTCTACAGTGTGACTGTCAAAACGATAATTTTGTATGGAGTGTCCGGGGTGTGGTATAAGATAGATTTTAAGCTCAAAACCGAAATCGTGAGCGTTTTCATTAGAGCCAGAACTCAAGTTTCGCGTTGTGGTTCTTTTACTGTGACTATAGGTATACTCAAACTCAAACATTTATTTATTCAATTAGACTTCATAGAAGAGCACTTTTAAATCGTCATTACATATTTTTTTAACATTTACCTCCGCTTGCTCTTTTCTTTTAAAATTACTAATATTTCAAAGCTAAAGAGTTTGTTTGATTGCTTGCTTGAACATGCTAAACTCAGATACGGATTAGTAAAATTATTTCACGGTTAGATAGTGTAATTGGATTCACGGATTTGTATCGAGGAAAAATAATCGCTCGAACTCATAACCATCACGCCTGTTTTTGATTTGTCAGATTTTTTTGCAGTCAATAGCGGTGTTTACCAGCTGTACGTTTTGACTATAACATACTGTAAACACTTAGATACCTACAATTTAATAGTTGAAAAGACTCACTATATTCATCTCTTTTTATCATTCCAGATGAGGCAGTGTGCGACAAAGACGAGTAGATGCTGAGACATGGCGTCGTGGCTACTACTGGCAGCCATCTTTGGGGCTGCCCATGCGCAGAGTAATAGAAGTAAGTTGATGTAATAATTATTATAATTAGGTATGATATAAAACTGCGAATTTTTCTAAATTGACGATGCCATGCATTTGCCTGCGACATTTATAAATTACTAGTTTTTCCGCGGCTTCGCCCGCTTTGTCCAAAACCTAATAAGTTATACCTATACTAAAACCTTCCTCTTGAATCACTATCTATTAAAAAAAACGCATCAAAATTGTTGCGTAGTTTTAAAGATTTAAGCGTACAAGGGACATAAGGACACCGGACAGAGAAAGCGACTTTGTTTTATACTAGGTATGTATATGCAATGCTGTACCTATTTGATTTTCGAGAAAAACATCATTTGGTTTCAAAATCGAATATTTAAACTGTTAAAATATATGAATTTGATACTTAAAACTTAACTACAATGAGCGTGGTCATAGGCGTAAAAAAATAATTTGTAAACTACCTCCATTTATTTCTACATCATATCGATTCACGATCAATAGAAAATGTTCGAAACGGAATATAACAATATATAAAAAATGTGTAATTTTTATGTTTAATACAAGTATCATATCATATCACTACATAGTATAAAACAAAGTCGCTTTCTCTGTCCCTACTCCCTATGTATGCTTAAATCTTTAAAACTACGCAACGGATTTTGATGCGGTTTTTTTTTTAATAGATAGATAGTGATTCAAGAGGAAGGTTTTACTAGCTTTCCGCCCGCGGCTTCGCCCGCGTTCTCAAAGAAAAACCCGCACAGTTCCCGCATGCCAAATTTCAGCCCGATACGTCCAGCGGTTTGGGCTGTGCGTTGATAGATCATTATATCAGTCACCTTTGAGTTTTATATATATAGATTATGTTTTAGACAAAGCGGGCGAAGCCGCGGGCGGAATGCTAGTAAAATATAATTTATTAATTACTCTTCACGTATTAAAGTTAAACCCTTATTTAACCACTGAAAAATTTGTTAAAGAACAAAAAAAATATAACTTAAGACGTTATACCATTTACAAAAGCGTCTTGGAAAATTTTTCCAACTTTAAATATATCGAAAAACTACGGGTATTAATTCGTTGCAACTGACAGACGGCACCATTATTTATATAGGAGTTTCGAAGTTTTTAAGCACTCGAACGGAAAACAAAAGATTTCGCTATATATCATTTTGTTCGAGAAATAAATCTTAACGTTTTTGAAGTTAGGAGGGTTATATTTACCCGACTGTGTAGAAAGTTATGATTTGGAGAAGCTACCAGGGTTTTATTTACCCAACTGTGTAGAAAGTTATGATTATCGCGCGAATTTTCAACCGACATGAAAAAAAGAGTGTCAGAAGTGAATTTTCTTTGGCAAGATTCAAAGATACCAAAGTCGTCCGCTTACTCCATGACGTGACGGCATTGCCATGACCTTGAAATTTTACTCTCAACACGCCTAAAGTATTTTAATTTCAAAAAGTTCTCAATTTTCAAAGAAAAACCCGCATAGTTCAAGTTCCCGTGGGATTTCCGGGATAAATGCTATCCTATGTGTTAATCCAAGTTAGCTCTATATTTTAAGTGTGCTAAATTTCATTGTTATCGGTTCAGTAGTATTTGCGTAAAAGAGTAACAAACATACACACACATACACAATATACATACATCCATCCTCACAAACTTTCGCATTTATAATATTAGAAGGATAGTAGATGATTGTATTATTACGCCCAGATTGAAATAAATATATACTTACGTTCAAAATTTTGCAGCTTTTTAGATTTTCGGAGATTCATTACAATGTATTAAAAATGTAAAATGCATATGAAAGAATAACAAACACACACACACACACACACATCCTTACAAACTTTCGCATTTACAATATTAGTAGAATGGATAGGATAGGATGTGTGTTTACATGTAGTTGTCATTCTTTATTCGAACCGCTAGGGACTGGAACATGGCTTCCTGAATCTGTGTTCCCCGATGAGTACAATATGGGGGTCTTCAAGAGAAGAGTGAACAGCCCCCCTAGACAAGTGGCTTTCTATTAGCGTAAAGTTCAATAGAATAGATTATGAATGTATGAGATTGACGTATTCCATCGTCGTCGTCGTCGTCGTAATCAAACGTCAATTTCATACATTCATAATCTATTCTATTGAACTTTACGCTAATAGAAAGCCACTTGTCTAGGGGGGCTGGTACATTCTAGGGAAGCGCGCTCCATCTTAGGCCACATCTCAGCTTACCATCAGGCGAGATCGTGGCCAAGCGCTCTCCTATTGTGTCCTATTGTGTATAGTGACGACGCGGTTGGCGCAGTGGTAAAGTAACTGCCTACTGAGCCGACGGTCCCGGGTTCGATCCCCGGTCAGGGCAAATATTTGTGTGATGAACACAATTATTTGTTCTTGGGTCTGGGTGTTATTATCTATATAATATGTATTTATTAAATATTATATTTATCGTCGCCTAGTACCCACAACACAAGCCTTAATTGAGCTTACTGTGGGACTAGGTCGATTTGTGTAATAATGTCCTATAATATTTATTTATTATTTACTAGCTGTGCCCGCGACTTCGTCCGCGTGGAATAGTGACTGCATAGTAGTTACTACTTAACACACAATTATTGAGTAAACACGTCTTGAAACACGTACTATCATATTACATATACAACTAAATTATAAGTACTTACACATTATTATAAAGTTAAGAAATAAAATAAATAATAACACAAAAGAACTGTTAGTAAAATTTATTACTAAACTGAGCTAGGTATAAAACTTAGGTACAGAAGAGTTCAAAATTTCCAGGATGTGGTTATTCTCCCGCTCCCATATTCCTTCTACTTTCACAGACGTTCAACTTTTCCCTTTCACCCCTAGTAGGTAAATGGCTGAACCGATTTTGATCTAAACCATGTCTATTGTCTAATCATACCTATATATTATGTACATGTCATATCCTTTCGTTTGGTACTCCATTTGGATTATTTATCCCCACTAAGGTGCCCTATATGTAATAAACAGATTAACCAATTTTGATAAAACATGACTAATTGTAATTCACACGTCATTTGATATGCCGCTTGATTATATTATTTGACCACATTCGATTATTCATTCCCACTTTTACCGCTATAAATCAATAAATGGATGAACCGATTTTGATTAAATATGCCTCATCATACTTCTCACGTCAGGTCATGCCCTTTCGTTTGATATGCCACTTGGGATATATTATTTGACAACTTTTATTCCCACTTTTATACCTATATCCAATAAATGGATGAACCAATTTTGATAAAATATGTCTTATTGTACTTTACACGTCATGTCTTTCATTAGATACGTCACTTGAGTATATTTGATAAAATTCATTTATTTATTCCCACTTTTACCCCCATATCAAATAAATGGATGAACCGATTTTGATAAAATTTGACTAATTGTTTCTGACATGTCGTCTATTTTCATTTGATATATCACTTGGGTATAACCTACATTAACAACTAACATTCGTTTTTTTCATTCCCACTTACCCCTATATAATATAATAAACAACTAATGTAACAAAAAAACGCATCTAATTGGTATTACCCGTTAGCGAGCTACGGTAGCACAGACAGACACGCAATACACACATAGCGGACATAACACCCCTCTTTGGGTTAAAAATAATACCTACGACATAATTTCAAAGACCTTTTATATAGAAAATTTACCTAGAAGTAACCATAATGCTACATATTTGTGCAGGTTTTAGACTTATGAGCAAAAATCTAAATAAAGGTCCTTTGACCCGCCCTACTACCCCCTCAGCATAACCATCCCCCCCCACGCTTGGGGACTTTCGATATGATCATCTGGACATGTCAAGGAATAACTTTAGCGTATAATTTACGTAATAAAGTAATACATGTATTAGAATGCCTTAGCAAATGTTCGCTGTGATTATCTACTTAAGACGATACACAAAAAAAAATCCACTGCTTGGCGGGCGGAGTCTAATAGCTCGCTATCGCGAACGCGGGTGTGCGCGAAGTCATTCTTGCAAACTCGCCGCGCTGCCGCTGGCCGAGTCGGGACAAACATGTATGGAGTCGTCATACAGTTATAATATTGTTATACATTTATTCAATTGTTGATTTATTGGTTTTATTTTCTTGCTTATAAACAAATAATCTTCTTTCCAACAACTACTTAGACATTATTAATAATTATTATTATTTCGTAATGTTTACTTTATTACAAAATAATACAGGTTATAAATAATCTTTAAAATAACAAAAAATATTGTTACTCTGAAAAAATGAAATGGTAATCAATAACGCGGACTACTGAATTGATTTAGATAGAATTTGATGACGTAGATATTACATCATGCCCAGAAATGAAAGGTACTATTTCTGAAAGAAGTTATAAACCCTAATTCTTCTCAGTCAAAGTCAAGAGTGGAAGATATCACTAATACAGTAAAACTGATGCGAAACTTTGGATGTTAATTTGTATATTTTTTTGTTAGTTGTTACTTAATCACGTCAAGACTACATTACCAATTTTGATAAAATATAGCTAATTGCCTGGATTTACACATAGGATACTTTTTATCCGAACTGAACACTTCTGTGGGATAAAACAGGATTCACGATATAACCTAATTCCAAGCGGGCAAAGCCGCGGTCGGAATGATATTTTTTTAAATAAATAATAAATAAATAAATAAATCATTTATTCCACTTAAAACATTTTACAAATAAGAGCGACCCAGGCTCCTAAGATAGTAAGAACTGTTTTTCAGGAGCCTGTGTCTTCCATTTACAGTTACATGACACGAAAAAAATCAGAGACAAATTAAATAAAATCAAAAATAAATTAAAAAATTTACATGCAATTAAAACTATTAAAAAAAAATCAATAACAAATAAGTACATACAGCAAAACAAAAAACAAAATGTGTCTAGGTATCTAATTACAAATAAAGCACGTCCAAAACAAATTTCGAAAATTATATCATCACATAAATAAATTCATCTAAAATTAAATAAGTTAGTAATTATAAAATAAATTGAGCAACATATATTAAATCAGCAAAAAATCAATATTAAATCGAAACAATGCAACACTATTATTATAAGTTGTTACAATCAACATAACAATAAATGTAAGTTAGTAGTACCTAAGTTATTATAGCTAAATATTACAAATTACAATTTCCAATCAATTAAAATTACAATTAAAAGGTAAAATTAAGATTCATGATAAGTATATTAAAATGTAAAAATCAAGAAATGGAAATTAATAATTTAAAAATTAAAATTAATAAAAAGAAAAAAAAAAAATCAATAAGTCCAAAACCATTATCAATACTATATTAATTAGGAGAATAAGATTATGTAAGTGTGCGTGTGTGCAGGCGTGCATGTGTGTGTATGTGTGTATGTGGGTGCGTGTGTGTGTGTGTGTGTGTGTGTCTTTGTGTTTGTGGATACCTGTATTAATAATTAATCCATTTAAGGAATTTATAATAGATTTTCTGTGTCATTGTAGTCAAGTCTAGATAACCAATTCAAAATTCTAGCCTTAATTTGGTAATTGTTCAGAGCAGTAATATTATAAAACTTATTCATTTTATTGTACAGTTTTGGAGCAATATATTTATAGTGCCTGTGTCCAAATTTGGATTTAGTCCACGGAACTGGAACAGCAACTCTTCTATTTTTGTTATACTCATTGCTGTTATTAAATCTATGATAACGCCGTATACATTGATACACAAATAGTTTTCGGACACTTAAAATCTTCACTTTAGAGTATAACATGGTAGTTGGGTGGTCGAATGGTAACTTGAAAGCTACTTTTAAAAGCGCACGCTGAGACCTTTCAATTTCTAAGAGATAGGTTTTTGCTGCTCCTCCCCACGATGTTATACAGTAGCTTATGAGGCATTCCCCAAGTGCTTTATAAATTAGAGTTATTAAGTCATTGCTTGCAAAGTTTCTAAGTGTTTTAAATACATATATTAATCTTCTGATCCGCGTTGAGACATTTCTAATTTGCGGAATCCAGTTAAGCTTATCATCAATTATGATGCCAAGATATTTTATTTGGGGAACTCTCTGTATATTCGGACACATGCATGAGCCTGTAGTACTGCTGGAATCACGGTTGCACGGAAAAACATGTAGTGTAAGGTCCAGGTGATCAGCTGGACTAATTGCAGATGTTTTTGAAAAACATAGGTATTTAGTTTTAGATACATTTAATTTTAACAAATTAGTCTCCAACCACCCGGTCACAGCTCGAAGTCCCTTTTCAGATTTTTTAAATACCTCTTTCCATGTTTTACCTTTAAATAATATAACCGTGTCGTCAGCAAACATAGTTACCTCACAGTCAGCCACATTTAGTTTACACAGCTCATTCACATATATCAGAAACAGCATAGGACCGAGAGTGCTACCCTGCGGCACTCCATAAGAGACCTCACCCTCGTTACTCAGTTTAGATTCTATACGCACAGATTGCGTTCTGTTAGACAGGTAATCTGTAAACCAGGCAAGGGGAAGGCCCCTTACGCCCACATGCTCCAGCTTAGCAAGCATAATTGGGATGGACACAGTGTCGAAGGCTTTTTGAAGGTCTAGAAATATTCCTAGACACTTATATCCTTCATCCAGATGCGTTGACACTTGTGTAGTGAGCCGCAGTGTGGCATCCTCAGTAGATCTTCCACTTCTAAATCCAAATTGGTTGCTATGTAGGAGCTTATTTTTTTCTAAGAAGCGAGTAAGTCTCTTGCTTACACATTTTTCTAATATCTTAGCTAAAGTACATAGCAGAGAAATAGGTCTATAATTAGAGGGGCATGATCTGTCGCCTGATTTATGGATAGGGATAACAATGGCTTTTTTAAGAGGCTTTGGAAAAACTCCTGTTTTAATACTTAGATTGCATATATAGGATATGTGGGGTGACAGGAGGTCTCTGAATTCTTTAAATATGCGGGTAGGTATATTATCATAGCCAGAAGCACTACAGGAATTCAGCTTAGATAAGAGCCCACATATTTCTTGAGGATCAGTAGGACTAAGTAGAAGAGAATTTTTAGGACACTCATCGTTTTTTAAATCTAGTGTTAATTCCTTCTCCGTTTTCTTCAGTGAATTAAGGGTAGATTTTGCGAGTGTTCCACCTATTGAAATAAAGTAGTTATTGACTACATTCAATGCGTCAATCGTATCATACTTTAAATTTAAAAGTTCATTGCTAGGTGCTCTGTTGTTCGATAGACTACATGCCTCCTTTATTATCTTCCACATGCCCTTTGGATTGCCATAATTTTTGTCCAATTTGTCTTTATAATATGACTTTTTCACATTTTTTATGATGTTATTACATGTGTTTCTATATTTCTTGTATTCATCGAGTAAAGCAAGATCTGTGGGGTTTCTTTTGGTTCTTTTATGTAATCTATCTCTTTTTCTTAAACATTTAATAAGCCCGAAAGTAATCCAAGGTTTCAGGGGTCTTTTTCGGTTGGGAACTTTTTTAACTATTTTGCAATTATTTAATGCAGATTCAATTTTATCGATGAAGAAAGAATAGAAGAAATAGAAAAATTGTTTAAAAAAAAACACAAAATATATTGACGCATGTATTTATTTTTTGCACTCTATTATAATTGTAATTATTCATTACAAATAATCAAAATAAAATAGCCAGAACAAAGTTAGGCCCTGGTAGGGTAGGTAGGCAGGCAGGTACAGCAATGTGAGACGAACACTGGCTTATTTATACCAATAATAATGTTTTATAAACATTAAATTAAGTTTACAACAAAAATACATAATATTAGCTAATGTGAAAACGAATCAACCAATCATCCCACAACAATGAAATGTGCACACAAATATTCATCCAAATCGGTTCATGTGATTAGGAGTGACTGCAGCGCCATCTTCCGGGCCCAATTGTGTTTCCAGATCACCCAGGAACTCAATTTAATATACTTACACAAAATTTTTCGAAATTAAAACTCACATTACTATGTAAATATGAATATAAACCTGTTTTAGTACTAAGCAATTTCCCGCACAGGTGTAGTAAGTATAAATGAAATAAATATCAACATCAAATTCTTTATACAACATACTTATCTACCACCTACTAAGAAATGTAATTCTTGAAATTTTTTCGTATTTTTTTAAAATATAATACTACTCCAATGAGCTCCTGTTCCATATCACGTCCGCCATACTTCCACTAAGTTCACCATGATTTTTTATTTCTTTGCACTTTGTTGCTTTTTGCTAAAAATGGAATCATGCGATAAAACCAGTAGAACGTTGATAACATACATTTTTGACTGAATAAAGGTACTTACGAAGGAGTGGGTTCACATTGTGAACAATCAGTGGGTTTATTTTCCTTCTGGATTCCGGATTTCTGAAAAGATTATCTATGCTATTAATGAAAAAAATCTTACATATTCGTTATGTACTTAAAACAGGGGTACATATCAAACATCGTCTATAATACAATTATCATCAAATTTAAAATAAAACCAACTTCTTCATTAATTTGTTCCAATTGTAAGCATTCTTTTTTCTCCAACCTTTATGTTTCTTCTTCTTATTTTCTTTATTGTCCCCATTTGTCTCATTTTGTCTTATCGTGTTGTCACCCTTTTTTACGATTGCGCGAGCGACACAAGTTCCCCGTGTGACGGCCGTAGCGGGAATGACTCGTGCAGCGATCGGGGTAGGAAGGTACAGGGCGGCTCTCGCTATATTGGCTGGTCGCGCGCTAATTTCAAGTATTTCTTGTTTATTTCAAAACCATCGCATATTTCAAAATTCTAAATCGGTAGACGTATAGGTTGTATATTTTATAGTTAATATCCAAAAAGTCGTAACTTTACGTTTGTTATTTTGAAGATGCCAGAGATTATAAAAAAATAACAATGAGAACTTTGTATTTTTTTTCTATCGAGAAAATATCATGGAATCATGTTTCTAAAACGGTAGACGTATTGTGTTACTATTGAACTTTCTTGTCAAGAATTTTCATCACGACAACTTTAATAATATAAAAATTACGAAGGTTTGAAAAGGGCCGTAAATGTTAGAAAAATTAATTCATCACCTTAAATGGTCATAACTTTTTTATTTATGAACCGATTGACATGAAATAAACACTAAATGTTAAATGAAGCTTACTACAATATATTAGTGAAAACCGCATCTAAATCGGATAAGCCGTTTCTGAGATTAGCGTGTTCAAACATACAGACAAACAGACAAACAGACAAAAATTTTTTTAACAACAGTTTTGGGTTTGGGATCGATTTAGTAATAACCCCTGCTAATTTTTTTTTACATATTTTCATTGTACAGACACCACTTTTCTAGAATTTTATTATATGTATTGATTTATTTATTATTGCAGCATAAAAAAGACAATATTTTAAATTATCTTATTTATTTGAATGCTGGACATAGTTTATGTATTTATAGTTTTTTATATATCCATACTAATATTATAAATGCGAAAGTAACTCTGTCTGTCTGTCTGTTACTCAATCACGCATAAACTACTGAACCAATTTGCATGAAATTTGGTATGGAGATATTTTGATACCCGAGAAAGGACATAGGCTACTTTTTATCCCGGGAAAATTACGCAATCCCGGAAATCCCATGGGAACAGGAACTATGCGGGTTTTTCTTTGACTGCGCGGGCGAAGCCGCGGGCGGAAACCTAGTATATAATAATTTATCTCTCGATATGTTTTTATAGCTCAAGTCTTATTGGTGGCATTAAAATAAATATTGTTTCTAGACAAGAGAGGCCATATAGATCAAAGTAAATACATAATATAGATAATTATGTTTTTGTTTATTTTTGCCAGTAGATTTCCAGTTGTACTTAATTATAGTTTTAAGAAGTTATACTATACTTAATATTATAAAGCTGAAGAGTTTGTTTGTTTGAACACGCTAATCTCGGGAACTACTGGTCCGATTTGAAAATTATTTCTGTGTTAGATAGCTATTTATCGAAGAAGGCTATATAATATCATCTCGCTAAGATCAACAGGAGCGGAGCAATGCGGGTAAAACCGCGGAGCACAGCTAGTAATAGAATAAAGATAATCTGAGTTTATCTGTTTCTTATTAACACAATTTTATTAGATTTACCTGTATTTTTGTACATATAACCAAATTTAGATACGATTTTGACTTAAAAATGGACAGATTTAATTCTTTGTACACTTATAAATGATCGGTGACAATATAATATGTTCATGAGTTGAAGCATTCATTAGTTACTCATAGTATTATTGTTTATTATTAATTATACACTAGCTTTCCGCCCGCGGCTTCGCCCGCGTTTTCAAAGAAAAACCCGCATAGTTCCCGTTCCCGTGCGATTTCCGGGATAAAACCTATCCTATGTGATAATCCAAGTTACCCTCTATATGTGTGCTAAACATTGTAATCTGTTCAATAGTATTTGCGTGTGAGTAACAACTAACAAACATACCAACACCTACATATACATCCATCCTCACAAACTTTCGCATTTATAATATTAGTAGGATAGAAGAAACTCAAAACTCAAACTCAAACATTTATTTATTCAAATTCTTATAAAAGTACTTTTGAATCGTCATAACATTTTTCAACGTTCATCATAAAGGTATACAGTATACACCTATACAGGGTGTCCCACAGCCCACTATCGGTACACGCGCGAAGGGACTTGTAGTTTTGCATTCACTGATCACGTAAAAAATACAGAATTTTTTTGCTAAATTTTTCCTTAAAATCCATGTTTTCTTCTCTAACTTCGCGCAGCCGGCATATACCGCTTCACTAATGTGAACATTTTATCTATGAAAACATATTAATCTTAAACGAATGTACACATAAAGTTTTAAGAATTATCTATTTGAAAAAAAATGTGTCTGGAATTTTAGTATTTTTACGTACTCAGTGTGTGCAAAACTATAACCTCCTTTGAGCTTAGTATACCAACGGTGGGACACCCTGTATAGACATAGGATAGGACATTTTGATATTTGATAATAATTATCCTAAGCAAGTTTGTCTGGCCAAAATAAAATATAATCTATATCAGTATTCTTTCTTTCTTTCTCACGTCTCCACCAAAATTAACCACTTTTCCTCATAAATAAAGAAACCCCAATAATAGCGCTTCCGACGGCCATCGTAAACTTAACGCAAAATGGCGGGCGGATGTTTGTGGAAATGTGACGTCATTTCCTGTCTCGTTTAGTGCCTGCGTTTTATTGGATTACGGTGTTTTGGCAATATTTTGGCGGGAAATAATAAATGGTTGTGCATTGTGCAATCGTATTTATATTTTAGACTATACTATAACTATCTTTACTTAATATTAAAAAAATTACTAAATTCTTGTTTGGTACAAAAATTCAGTAAAAAAAATGTTTAACGATTTATTTATTTTTATTTTTGTAATTAAATTTATTTAAGCACTTAAAATAACAGTAACGTAATTATACCTATGTATAAGTTTTCTTGTGCATACCTGTAATTGGTGTATACATCACATTAATATTCGTTAGTTGTTTAGATCTAATTGTTATAATTTTTATGTGTACTCTGTTGGTATGTCTAAATAAATAAATAAATAAATAAATATTATAAAGCTGAGGAGTTTGTTTGTTTGTTTGAACGCGCTAATCTCAGGAACTACTGGTCCGATTTGAAAAATTCTTTCGGTGTTGGATAGCCCATTCATCGAGGAAGGCTAATATAGCAGGGCTATGCAGGTAAAACCGTACAGCTAGTTATAATGTTGTATATGCGAAATTTAATAAAGCAATACGTTCCACTTAAGCAAAGGCGCAACTCTAAGTATCCTCCCTGGTTCACAAATAGGCTTATTAAATTGTTAGGTGAAAAAGAAAAATATCGTAAACGCTATAAAATATATAAAAACGAAATGGATAAACTGCAGTATAATTTATTAAAAAATAGAACTCGCATTATATTAGATAAGTCTTATGAAGATTATATAACTAAAATACAGGGCGATATATTACAAAATCCTAAATCCTTTTGGACTTACATAAAATCTAAGAGGAGTCATGCCTGCAACTTTCCATCTGTTATGGTACTTAATGATAAATCAGCAAATGATGGTAATGAAATAGCAAACTTATTTGTTGAACATTTTTCTTCGGTATACAGTCAATCATCGTCATCCTTGTCGTCACAAAACGTACTTTCATCTTTAACTATGTGTGCTCGTAATAACATAAATATTAATGAACGGGAGGTCAAGCGTAAATTACAATTACTCGATATTAATAAAGGTTCGGGTTATGACGGTATCAGTACGGTATTCTACAAAAGATGTGCAACGGAATTGTCAGTTCCTCTATCTATAATTTATAATAAATCTCTAAACAGCGGAATATTTCCAACTTTTTGGAAAAAAGGTTTGATAGTGCCAATTTTTAAACAGGGGGATAAGTGTGAAGTAAAAAATTATCGGCCTATTACGTTGTTATCGATACCCGCGAAAATTTTTGAGTCTTTCGTTTATGGTTACATATCGTGGCACACCAAGAGTCTTATTTCTGTGAACCAGCATGGTTTCACAAAAAAACGTTCGACACTTACCAATTTGCTAAGTTTCACTAACTCAGTAATAACAAAAATAAGTAACGGTAATGAGGTCGACGCAATCTACACTGATTTCAGTAAGGCCTTTGATACAGTGAATCACCATCTGCTAATAAAAAAACTTAGGGACACTTTTTGTCTTTCAGAACAGGTTTTACTCTGGTTGCAGTCTTACTTATACCTTAGACCACAAACAGTTAGGCTTAGCGGATATCAGTCTAAAGAATACTATCAGTTATCTGGAGTTCCCCAAGGCTCCCATCTAGGCCCATTATTGTTTACATTATTTATTAACGACATTACAAATGTTATCTTGGAATCTGAATATGAGGTTTATGCGGACGACTTGAAACTTTTCAGATCGGTAAATTGCTCTCAAGACCAACAAAAACTGCAGGATGATATAAATCGAGTATCTCTCTGGTGTAAGAATAACCTAATGCAACTGAATGGAAGTAAATGTAATTTTATAAAACTTTCCAGAAAACATGTTAGATTCAAAACAACTTATAAAATTGATGATATTGGTATTAATCAAAAGTACAATCTTAAAGACTTAGGTATTACATTGGATGAGGAATGCAGATTTGATACACATATAGATCTGGTGGTTCGCAAAAGTTTTAAAATGCTAGGTTTTATTTTTCGTAATACACAGGATTTTAAATCTACTCTCGCTATGAAAATACTTTATAATTCTCTCGTAAGGTCCAACCTTGAATACAATTCAGTTGTCTGGTGTCCTTACTATAAAAAATATATTACTCGTATTGAATCAGTACAGAAAAAATTTATTAATAGATTAAGTTATATCACCAAAAACAATATTCTTACAAATTATAGCGAAAAGCTAAACTTTTTTAAAATGGAGTCTTTGGAAGCGCGCAGAAGCGCGTCACAGCTAATATGCCTACATAAATTATTAAACAATGAGATAGACTGTCCATCACTGTTGTCGCAAATTGGTCTCTCGGTGCCTATCTATAATTGTCGGCTAAGTACTTTTTGCCCTATGTACACAAAATTTTCAAAAAATAAATATGGTTCGAACTCCCCGTTACAACTTATTTTAAAATTATATAATAGAATATTTGCAGTTGATCATAACACAGATATTTATTTTTCAAAACTAAGCTCGTTCAAAAAGCATATTGTTAAAACATTAAACAAATTGTAATTTAAGTTTTTACTTCTGGTTTCTATTTAGATATAATCTAATTTTTATGAAAAATTGTTAAAGCGGTGCCTACCTGTAATTTAGATACGTAAATACTAATGTTTATTTTAAGTAAATATTGAATTGTTTGAACAAAAAATTATGTATCTAGTTGGTAAGCCTTTTTTTAAATAAATAAAATAAATAAATATATTGTTGAAAAAAAATTGGTTGTCTGTAAAGACAACCAATTTTTTTTCGTCAGTACGATAGTTGAACGTGACAACGATTGTGCTTCTTTGTCGCTCGTTCCGCGTTCTCGCTTGCACTTCAAGCCTTACATGGAACGCCTCAGAGCGAGGTAACGCCGCATGAGTCATGTTTTTTCGTGCGTGCAGCCGGCGCTATCGAATTATAAGTCGTTGTCACATCAAAAACCTCAAACATATTTTATTCACTTGGCTTTTTTCTAGAGGCTTTTTTTGTATTTGTCTGTCTGTCCCTATGTATGCGTAGATCTTAAAAACTATGCAACGGATTCATATAACGGATAACACAGCATCAGCCGTGTTTTTTAATCAAGTTTTTATAGTAGATTATAGATATACAATAGCAAATTTTGTTAGGTTTTAACAAGCTAGTTATTAGTAGATTAAAAATTATAAATTGCCATAGTAAGCAGTTAGTAATATATATAGTATAAGTAGTAGTAATATAATAATAATAATATGATTAAATATTCACTCATAATACCACAAGAGCTTCAAAATTATCGGGTATTTTCCGATAGGTTCGTTGCAAACAAATGAAGGAGTCAAGTTTTTAGTCAAGGTTAAAAAATGATTTTTCCTGAAAAACTTGACGACTTTATTTGTTTGCAGGGAACCTTGAGGGAAATGCCAGATAATTTTGAAGCTCGTGTGGTATTCGGGAGATTATTTTTCCGTCCCAAATGTCGGCCAATAATTTCACAATTGAATTGAACCTGTCAGTTTGACGTCAACGACCAGAGAAAATTTTCAAAAAATTATCAGTATAATACCATGTAGGTTGTACCACGTGACGTCGAATGGTGCAATTCTATTGGTCGATATTTGGGTCGGAAAAATAATCTTAGAAAATACATAAAATATGGAAGATGAAAATCCATGGAGGATTGTCGCGAAAGAACCACAGGACAGTTCTTTGGCATATTATGATTTATGTAGTAACATATTATTATGTGAAAGTTAATTCTAATATTGACATGATTTTAAAAGAGCAACTATGGAGTTTCATGCCGGTTCTTCTCCATAGATGCTTTCCGAATCGGTGGTATAAATAAATGTTTGAGTTTGAGTTTGAACCCAGCTCAAACCTAGCCTAGATCTAAAAAGCGAAACAATCAGCCATGTTTAAAAGCAATCCCCGACCGGAAGTGCGATAACGGACCCACCAACTTCCGGTACACTGTTGTATATGACTTCCTTCTATTTTGATTATTTATAAATTAACTTGTTAAGCTCATTTGATACTGGCCTTTACTTATAAATAAGTAGCTTTCCGCCCGCAGCTTTTTTCTCGTGGTCAAAGAAAATTAACAGTGTCATTTAGAAATTAAAAAAAAATAAACGCGTTTAATTGTATGTAAAATTTCAACGTCGCGTCATGGCAATACCGTCCGTCATGTAGTAAGGCGACGATTTTGGTATCTTGGAATCTTGCAAAAAAAGTTTCACTTCTGACACGATAATACATAACTTATTTATGTTTTTAGTATTTACTATTACTATTTAGCAGATATTGAATACATTTTTAGTTAATTGGTTTATTTTTCAGATGATGGTCCAAGGTTCGTATCCCGGGGCCATTCTTTCAGGACAGTGGTGGGAGACACGTTACTGTTGCCATGCCAAGTACAGAACTTAGGTAAGTGATGTGTAATATAACTTATAATTAAGTTATGTTATGTTTAAGTTATAATTAAGTTGTATTTATGTTATAATTAAGTTTTAGTTATGTTATAATTAATTTATAGTTATGTTGAAGTGGTAGGTTTAATCGAGAAACACTTTATTTATTGTTTTTATTAGAATACCAAAAAATAGCACATTAGTTAAAACAATTAATTGAAAAGTCATTTCTTCCTTTATAAAATATACCTACTTCCTTTATAATAAGTACTTAAGATCAAAAATTATAAAAAAGGGGCTAAAAATCTAATATTATATTAAGAGATTTTTGGTCGAAAAACTTTGAAAAATTCGTTAGTTGTTCTACTATATCATTAAAATGCTTTAAATAATTATTTTTTTATAGAAACAAAAATCATTCTCGCCTTTCTTACTTGGTATTAAGATATAAAAAAGAGTATTAACACACACACACAGCAGTAGATAGTTTATTTTAGACGTTTTCACATACATATGATTTCTCTATCCCATTATTCCAGGATCTCTAGTATTGCTATGGCGACGAGGTCCAGCCGTTCTTACTGCAGCCAGTCTCATGGTGACCAGAGATGAAAGATTCCGACTGGTCGATGGATATAACCTGCAGATAACTGATGTTGGACCGCAGGTGAATATTGTGTAGTTAAATAAATAAATATAATTAATATTTCAGGACATTTTTCACACACGGCACGATCTGATCACGATTTTCGCTTGTGTTATGGAAACCAGATGGCTGATAAACATATATGTATATGTCGGCGCAACGACGTAATACGACTACCCTCAAACTACTAAATTATTATAACTAGCTAAAATTTACTTTGATCTTTTTAAATAAGTGGTTGATTAATGTAATGAAATAATTAAAATCACAAAATAATTAATGTTTGTTAAAAATGATAAAAATTCATTGTAAAAATTCGAGTGGCAACACTCAAACTAATTCTTGTGAGTCATGGTTTGCTTTAAATGCGAGCGTCCGACGGCACAGAGCACATTCACTCTCCGTGCGATTAGAGCTTTTTGTGAAAATTAAGCTCTCCGTGCGATTAGAACTTTTTGTAAAAAATTAAGCTCTCCATGGGATTAGAGCTTTTTGTGAAAATTAAGCTCTCCATGGGATTAGAGCTCTTTGTGAAAATTAAGCTCTCCATGCGATTAGAGCTTTTTTGTGAAAATTAAGCTTTCCGTGCGAATAGAGCTTTTTTGTGAAAATTAAGCTCTCCGTGCGATTAGAGCTTTTTGTGAAAATTAAGCTTTCCGTGCGATGAGAGCTTTTTGCGAAAATTAAGTTCTCCGTGCGATTAGAGCTTTTTGTGAAAATTAAGCTTTCCGTGCGATTAAAGCTTTTTGTGAAAATTAAGCTCTCCGTGCGATGAGAGTTTTTTGTGAAAATTAAGCTCTCCATGCGATTAGAGCTTTTTTGTGAAAATTAAGCTTTCCGTGCGAATAGAGCTTTTTATGAAAATTAAGCTCTCCATGCGATTAGAGCTTTTTGTGAAAATTAAGCTCTCCGTGCGATATGAGCTTTTTGTGAAAATTTTGCTCTCCGTGCGATTAGAGCTTTTTGTGAAAATTAAGCTCTCCGTGCGATTAGAGCTTTTTTGTGAAAATTTAGCTTTCCGTGCGATGAGAGCTTTTTGCGAAAATTAAGCTCTCCGTGCGATTAGAGCTTTTTGTGAAAATTAAGCTTTCCGTGCGATTAAAGCTTTTTGTGAAAATTAAGCTCTCCGTGCGATGAGAGTTTTTTTTGAAAATTAAGCTCTCCGTGCGATTAGAGCTTTTTTGTGAAAATTTAGCTTTCCGTGCGATTAGAGCCTTTAATGAAAATTAAGCTCTCCATGCGATTTTATGCGGTTATCAATTCGGCCGGTATATTTTTTTTTTATGTATGTACACCGTACACCGTATGTTTTTTCGGATAGGCCCAGTAGTTTTTATTTTATGAGCATTTTTGTCTGTACTCGATGACTAAGTTGATATGTAGCAAGTAACTTTGATTCATATATATTATATGGATTAGATAAATAGAAAAAAAATAGCTTTAATTTGATATGTGATTCATAAATGTGCGTTATGAACGTAAAAATGAATCGAAATCATACCTGTTTGCACCAGGCTGCCAAGATGTTGCGGCCAGGTGAAAAGCGGCAACCGTGATTTTTTAGAATTTTTATATCATTTGACGTGATGTAGATTGTAGACTACGTTTTATTCAAAAAACAAGTGAACGAATTTTTTTCCCAAAAATCGATTAGAAAAATTTTAATTAAACATGTTACATGCTTGCGGCCAAATTTTGACTGGCAACCTAGTCGATATATATTCTCTTAATTATAAATATACATAAAAATTCGGTTATCAGCAAAAAACCGATGAACGCACTGATCCTGCAGCCGGATCTCGTGCTATTATATGTATACTAACGGTCTTACTAATAAAATGTTACCCATTCGCTATGCAATGGATTAGTTATTGCAATAACCTGTCATGTTTTTATGATTGACGTTTCATGTGAGAAAGAGCAGGACAGCTATGGTAGAAAATGGTAGAAATTTATCCATTGTTTAACTTTTTATTAGTAAGGCACTAATATTATTAAGCTAAAAAGTTTGTTTGAACGCGCTAATATCTGAAACTACTGGTCCGATTTGAAAAATTCTTTCGGTGTTAGATAGCCCATTCATCGAGGAAGGCTAGAGGCTATATATCATCACCCTACGACCAACAGGAGCGGAGCAATGCGGGAGAAATGTTTCTAGGGCAGGCGGAAATTCGTACAATGACACGAAGTATTATGTTATCATCAAATAAAACGATACCTATCGCTCTTCATACACTAATTTATCGTTTACATGTCGTTTACGCAGCGTACGGGTTCTCGTGGTACAAGGTGGGGTGAACGACGCGGTCGTTCAGAGGTAACAAACTTGTTATTACATGTCTGTATAAGGTGCAGATTAGGAAGCACAGCGACACGCATTCACGTATTGTTGGACACCCCTGTTAGGTCATTGTACGAATTTCCGCCTGCCCTAGGAACACACTATAGTATTATAATTTGCACATAGGCTTTATCCAAGTAACACGCAAGTAAATCCACAGGCTCCAACTACATATTACATTTTCTTCAAGTCCCTCTGAATACCATTATCCTCCCTTTTATTCCATAAAAAACACCATCCAATTTTCTCTAACACATAACGCGTGTTGCCACACACAAAATTGTTCCAGAATATGATAATTGCCATATAAAACAACATTATGGGGCTTCGTTATTTTTTATTGTGGCAACATGAATCGCGATGTCATTTTTAATGTTGGTAACAATTTCTTAATTTTTCCCACATTTTTTCCCTTTTTAGAGCGCTTTAAGAATGTCGTTAAACATTTTATGTACCTACCTAGATATATAAATAAGTTTATGACGCAAATATTACATGCTAGCTGTGCCCCGGGGTTTCAGCCACTTTTCAAACTTTGGGTTAATTGTTTGAAAATATTACCTTTGTAATTTACAAAATGCAAATCTATCTGTATGTTAAAATTCATCAAAATCGGTTCAGTCATATCGCTTTGAAAACGGCTAAGTATTTCGTTTAAAAAAATTGTATGTGCATTTCTCCAATCTAAAGAGCTATGTGTCAAAATTCATCAAAATCAGATAAGCTATATTGCTCTGAAAACTGACAATAAAACCATATAAAATATGACAGTTTAAAGACTTGTATTAAAACTACAAACACTACTTTTTTACTTACTTTGTAAACATAGAAATTTTCTTTCTACAAATTACGACTCCATAATTCTTAATCAAGTCATTTAAAAACGAATAATTTCAAATCAACAGGACATTAACAAATCAATATTAGACAAAGTAGCTTATAACTTGAAAGCTTTCAAGTTATCACTTAATTAAATCTAAGTAAATTGAACGTCGATCGGTCCGTCCGTACATTACTTAGTTATGACTTATTATTCAATTTTATCAAATAGATATTCGCATTTGGACTAATGAAAAATAATAGGTTTTCTGCTTTAAATAGAAGTACTCTTTAGGTATAGTAATTGGAGTTGATAAGATTTACAATTAAGATTTAGATTAAAAAATAAAATTTAGCAATCGTTTGAAATTGAGTATTAGTTGCTCAATACACAAACATAAATAATGTTGCGCATAGTTCCCGTTCCTGTGGGATTTCCAAGATAAAAATTATTTATGTGTTAATCCAAGTTACCCTGTATTTGTGTTCCAAATTCCATGAAAATCGGTTCAGCAGTTTTTGCGTGAAAGAGTAACAAACATACATACACATACATCCATCCTCACAAACTTTCGCATTTATAATATTAGTAGGATTGTATAGGATAGGATAGGAAGTAGGATTAGTCATTTTATTTCTCATGTGATTATTTATGGCGTATTACAGAATGACAGTAACAGTGAGGTTAAAAATATCATAAGACGATTCAAAAGTGCTTCTAGAAGAAGTCTAATTGAATAAAAAATTGGTTATTTGTAAAGTAGGTTTACGATCGAGATGTTTACGTGATAACGTCTTATTGGTGGCAGCGCTCGAGATGAGACGGGAGATCGGTCCGTCTCTCTCTCGTTATACCTGCGATCGCGCTCGTGAGGTTTTGGTGTGACACAAGTTTCTGAACATGTCACCCGACTAAAACGATTTTAAAAACGTTATCACGTTAATAAATATTTCTTTGACATATAACTCCAAAATTGCAGGACGCAGGCGACTACGTCTGTCAGATATCAGACCGAGTCGCTCGTGACCAGGTCCACACTGTGGAGGTGCTCGTCCCTCCCAGTGTGCGCGCCTCGCCCGAGTCGCGGCACGCGGCCGCGCGGCGAGGCGGTGCTGCTGTGCTCGAGTGTCGAGCTTCCGGGAACCCTGTGCCCAGTGTAACGTGGCATAAGCTGGTAAGTAGAAAGTGGTAGATAATGGAAAAGATGGTAAGTACGGTAGGCAGTAAAAAATTGGTAGTTTGGTAGAAAATGCTAGAAGAATTGGTAGAGTTGGTAGAGATTGGTAGGAATTGACAGGTTTTGGAAAAAGATGGTAGAAATGTAAGGTTATTCACGAAAAAGGTAGAAAACCTCAGATCTGGTAGAAAATTAGTAAGATTAAGCAGAAAATTTATAGGAATTGGTAGGATTTTGTAGAAAATAGTAGGAGTGGTAGAAAGTAGGTGTAAAAATGTATATGTATGGTTTTTGTTTAAAGTAACTACATTCATGACAGCAAAATAAATCAAGTGAAAACTTATTCAATCTAATATTCGTATTATCTAAAATTAGTTGCGTCTACAAATAGCCAAAACAAACTGTCCAACTACCATTTTAATGCATATCAACACAACTGTATTATAGAGCATGAAATCAAAATTAAAATAGCTTAATCCATTTCAGAACGAAACAAGCACGCGTCTCGGTGAAGGTCCCCAGTTACAATTATCTCGGTTAGAGAGACAGCACAGTGGGAAGTACGCGTGTACTGTTGACAATGGTGTTGGACCTCCAATAGTTACTGAGTTTCAACTGCAAGTCCTGTGTGAGTATACATTATACTCACGGCTCTTAATCACGTACAAATGCATAAACAAACAGACACACACACACGAATTTATAAATAATTTATTTGACAATCACACAAAAATGCAATGTATTTTACATATATCCAACTAGACTTTACAATAACACACAAATGCATAAACAACACTCACAATCATGTTCATACAATGATGTACAATTAGACTGACAGTCAATACTATTTTAAATTTCAGTTCCACCAGAAATAACAGTGGAACGGTCGTGGGTTCACACGGGAGAAGGGTTTCGCGCTGAACTGCTGTGCACAGTATTAGCTGACCCGCCGGCTGAGGTATGTACTCAAACTCACACTCACACTTAAGCTAATACACAAACTCATACTAAAACTTAAGCTACAACACAAACTCATACTAATATTTAAACTCGATCACAAAAGTCTTGAAATTAAAATTATTCGTTCTTTCCTCATTCAAAAATTGAGACATTACATATCGTAATTATTATGGTTGTGACATATGATGCTATATATTTTAGCAGTCAGGTTTTTGAAGTGAAACTTCTTTAAAGTAAAATTTCAAGGTCGCGTCATGTCATGGAGTAAGGCGACAATTTAGGTATCTTTGAATCTTGCCAAAGAAGTTTCACTTCTGACACGTGTGCTCGGCATACACGCTCTTTTTTATGTTGATAATATGATTATTATTATTTCAGGTACTATGGTACCAAAACTCGTTTCCTATAAGTGCAACGGACAGAGTGACTATGTCGGTACGGGGGAACAACCACACATTACTTATTGCTAATGTACAGCCTGAGGACTTCGGGAATTACACGTAAGTTACTGTCAAATAGGATTATTTGGTATTAAGAAATTGTAATAAATGTATTTCGCTCACGATAGTAAAATTTAATTAATCCTGTGTTGGTAAACTATCTACACTTTTCATCTGATTTCAAATGAGGTCTTTCTGATTTTATAAAACTGTATTTAGTTTGTAATAAACAGTTTTTCATTCAATCATAGAAGATCGAATGTTGTTTTGGTTACCAATCTACATCTTTTTACTAATATAAGTAATTGTGTCTTATAATATTATTTGTAATAATAACAGCTATATCTGTACTAAATTCTTGCAAATAAATATACTTCTAATAATTTGAAAATTGAATTTTGAATTTTAATTTCAATTTTGCATTTAAATTTTGAATTTGAATTTCGCATTTGATTTTTTTAGCTTGAATTCTTCGTTCGAATTCTTCATTCGAATTCTACATTTGAATTTTGAATTTGAATTGTGCATTTGAATTTGTCCACAGTTGCGTAGCAGACAACAGTCTAGGCCGTGCACGACAACACGTCGAAGTCTCCGGTCGACCCGGACCTGCTCGATTCACTTCCCCCCCTCTAGCGAGAACCGCACATTCCTATACGTTGTCTTTTGCTGTGGACAGTTACCCACCGTTGGATGAACTGAGATTGCTGTACCGGCAGTTGGCTGTAAGTTTATTATACACACACAAACACTCATTCTTACACCGACGCTAATACTCAGATTTACAATATCTAAAACTCACAATCACACTTACAGTCACATTCATATTTAAACTCACACTCATACTTACACTACGATTTGTGCTGAACAATGAATTATGTAACATCTGTAAATCTTCCACATTTCTTGCAAATAAATCATTCCATATTATTATTGTGCACAGTACCCGTTCCCGTGGAATTTCCAGGATAAAACCTATCCTATATTACTCGTGGATAATGTAGCTTTCGAATGGTGAAAGAATTTTTAAAATCGGTCCAGTAGTTTGAGCCTATTCATTACAATCAAACAAACAAACAAAGTTTTCCTCTTTATAATATTAGTATAGACTATAGATAGTATAGATAGACATGTTTTTAAAAGAGCAACTATGGAGTTTCTTGCCGGTTCTTCTCCATAGATACTGCTTTCCGAATCGGTGGTAAATGTTAAAAATACTATGTAATGACGATTCGAAAGTGCTACTAAATAGTAGTCTAATTGAATAAATGAATGTTTGAGTTTGAGTTTGAAACGAATAATTATTGTGTTTCAATAAAGAAATTATGTAACCTTTAATAATATTATCTTCCAGATAAACGAATCATTCCAACAGCCCGGGCGGTGGCATGACGTAGTGATCCCCGCCCCCGAGCCGACCGGCTCGCTCACCCACCGCGTCACGCACGAGCTGCGCGCGCTCGAGCCCGCTGCGGTGTATGAGGCGATAGTACAGGCGAAGAATAGATATGGGTGGAACGAGGTGGGTATGGGGGGAGGGGGGAAAGTGTCTTAAGGGGAGGGGGGCTAGTGTCTTAAGGGGGGTGGCTAGTGTCTTAATTGGAGGGGGGGAGATTTGTGGAAAAAAATGTTAGTAAATTATTGGGGGGAGGGGATTTTGATCTACAAAAATGTGGGTATAATTGGGAGGGGGGGGGTATTTATGGCAAAAAAATGTTGATAAATTTCTTGGGGGGGGGGGGTGACTTCTGAGTAAAAATTTGTTAGTAAAAAAGTGGGTGGAGGGATCGTGTGTTAAAATTTGTTGGTAACCTTGTAATTGCCTACATTCGTGAATAAAACTACTCGGGGGCAGTAAGTATGTGGGCTGATGACGTCATCCCCGCCCCCGAGCCGACCGGCTCGCTGACGCACCGCGTGACGCACGAGCTGCGCGCGCTCGAGCCCGCTGCGGTGTATGAGGCGATTGTACAGGCGAAGAACAGATACGGGTGGAACGAGGTGGGTATGGGGAGAGGGGGAGGGGGGCTAGTGTCTTAAGGGGAGGGGGGCTAGTGTCTTAAGGGAAGGGGGGCTAGTGTCTCAAGGGGAGGGGGGCTAGTGTCTCAAGGGGAGGGGGGCTAGTGTCTCAAGGGGAGGGGGGCTAGTGTCTCAAGGGGAGGGGGGCTAGTGTCTCAAGGGGAGGGGGGCTAGTGTCTCAAGGGGAGAAGAGGCTAGTGTCTTAAGGGGAGGGGGGCTAGTGTCTTAAGGGGAGGGGGGCTAGTGTCTTAAGGGGAGGGGGGCTAGTGTCTCAAGGGGAGGGGAGCTAGTGTCTTAAGGGGAGAAGAGGCAAGTGTCTTAAGGGGAGGGGGGCTAGTGTCTCAAGGGCAGGGGGGCTAGTGTCTCAAGGGGAGGGGGGCTAGTGTCTCAAGGGGAGGGGGGCTAGTGTCTCAATGGGAGGGGGGCTAGTGTCTCAAGGGGAGGGGAACTAGTGTCTCAAGGGGAGTGGGGCTAGTGTCTCAAGGGGAGGGGAGCTAGTGTCTTAAGGGGAGAAGAGGCAAGTGTCTTAAGGGGAGGGGGGCTAGTGTCTCAAGGGGAGGGGGGCTAGTGTCTTAATTGGGGGGGGATTTAGATCTATAAAAAGTAGGTAAGTATAATTGGGGGGTAATTTTGGGAAAAAAAAATTAAAAAAATAATGGAAAAAAATGTTAGTAAAATTATAAGGGGGGGGGGATTTTGATCTATAAAAATGTGGGTATAATTGGGGGGGGGGGGTATTTGTGGCAAAAAAATTGTCCATAAAATTTTGGGGGGTGTCAAGTTTCTAATGGGGGGGAAATGTAACAAAAAATGTTGTGATTAAAGAAATTGTAGGTGCAACAACAGGACAACAAATAAAACGCATAAATCTGTCTGAAATATTCTTTATTTTTAATGAATACACATCTCATAATCTAACTTATCTTGACTTTTTGAAGTGCAAGTGATACAAGTGAATAAAATAAACTATAATAATTTCGGTAAACGCGAACAGTTTATTGAAGTGAAACTTCTTTATCGGGGTTGGACAAAAATTTAGTGTAACATTTTTGCGTTACGCCGTACGCGTGACATTTTTGCGTTACGCCATACTCGTGACATTTTTAAGGTCATAAAGAAGTTTCACTTCTTACGTGTGTACTCTAGTACAGGCAAACATTTTTTTTTATTCAAAAAAACATTTATTTTCAGGTCAGCGACATATTCCAATTCCACACGCTCGGTGGAACACACACAGCCCACGCAGACGAACTAACACCAATGTTTTCATCAACGTCTAAACAACGACTGACGCAATACTTACTATTTACCGCCATTTTCTTTCTCTTTGGATGACTATAGACAATGCGTTCCAAATTTGAAAGTTTTTTTCGTTAACAGTGCATTTACATCAAACGAACATAGAGCTAGAGCAAGAGCATTCTTTCGTGATCTTTTAGTGTAAACGAAAACTCGTATTCAGTGTTGTTCAGTATTAGCATTGCATAGAATCTTTTCGAACGCACTAAGAACACATGAATGCTCTACGCCTGTTTACACTAAAATAATTTGACATAGTGGGGTTAGCCGTTAGAATGAGCATTCGCTCGTTTGATGTAAATGCACCGTAACTTTTATACATGAATTTCGATGGTTTTGTAATTTCGCGGTAATTGTACATTTTGTTTGTAAGAATATTCTAGTGATTACTTCGGTTAGATGGATATAGTATAACGTCATTAAATAAAAAAATGTTTGCGTGTAGTAGTGTACACACTACACACGTAAGAAGTGAAACTTCTTTATGACCTTATTTTTCAAAAAATAATTTACTGTATGCAACTTTACAGGAATACGTTGAATCACGCGTGGTAGGGATAAGAAAAATATGGCGCGTTACAGAAAATTGTCACGCGTAACGAAAAAATGTTACACTAAAATTTTTTCCGACCCCGATAAAGAAGTTTCACTTCAATAAACTTCTAGGTATGAACAATTACTTGAATAAAGGAATTTTTGATAATCTTTTTCATTTTATTCCTTGAAATGTACAATTTATAAGCCATACACTATTAAATAAATAACTAAATACCTACATATATTATTACATTAAGTTTAATTTTGCCTATTATTTTTGGCTCTAACTATAATTTCAACATAATGTGGCCTACTTTTCATCACTGACATCAAAATAATGTCATTTCACACGTTACAAAAGCTACACCCATTATCTGCTTGCGTGAAAATGCTCTAATAAGACCACTATATCCATTTAACAAAAACTAGAATTATATCGTTAAACGATAATTACTATAACACCAAAAAATATTTAGGTAGGTTTTTCTATGTGTGTCATGTTTATTTTTTTTATATAAAAAACATGTATGATTGATTATAAAGAACAAGCTTCTCGTACGAGAAAAATTAATAAAACATGACATACATCAATTATTATTTTTCTAAGTGTTGTGACTTAGATTCAGTTTTTTACTAGAACAAAGCGTGTACCTACGTATTTATCTGTTATTTATATTTAATTGGCTATAAAAATGCGATTTAAACATAATTTAGTATCGCTAATATACTTTATTTTAGTATAAGTTGATAGCGTCAACGTTATATAAAAGGAATAGCAACGGTCCCAGAATAGATCCTAGAACGACCCCCTAAGAATTTTCATATGTTTGTACCTAATTTGTAGCATTTAAAACTTCTAAAGCTAAGTAATAATAAGAATCCTTTTTTCTAATGACGTCGCATCCATATAAATGAATTTATAATACAGTAGAACTCCAATTATCCGAATTAATGGGGACCGGGACCCATTCGGATAATCAAATATTCGGATAATCGGATTTTTTTTTTTAATTTGCAATTGGAGAGAATAAAAGCTACGTTTTGATATTGCACGATATTTTTATCGAATTAAATGAAAGAAACATGAAATTTTCACATGTTTTAAATATATAAATAAAATGTACCTACTTATGTACAAGTTTAGAAATAAAAATCATTGTTTTTTAAACATCTCAAGTCAGTGTAGGCACAACAAGTCAAGTCAAGACTTGACGCGCAAACACTGGCTTCGCGGGGGGAAGAATAATAGCGCACTTTGACTTTTTTTGGACAATTTTTTGTGATTCGGATAATCGGCGATTCGGATAGTCGGAGTTCGGATAATTGGAGTTCTACTGTATCTAGATATAATTAATATAAGCAATAAACAGTGTTAGTGATAATGCTATTTAGATTTTAATCTTTTGCAACATCTTTTTGTAAATATTATGAATCTTTCGAATTTTTCAACGGATAGAATGCACGAGCGAAATACAACTATAATTTTGATGTTTTACATGAAAATGAAATTTTAAAATATCGGTCATGTAAACGATTTTAAAATGTTTAAAAAGAACTCTAAGCAAACAAAATTTAATTTACTAAAGAAAGAACATAGAAAAACATGTGTGCGTGTACAAGTGTACACACGTAAGAAGTGAAACTTATTTATGACCTTATTTTTCAAAAAATAATTTACTACATATATGCAAATTTACAGAAATACGTCGAATCACGCGTGGTCCCTACCTAAGAAAAAGATGGCGCGTAACGGAAAAATGTCACGCGTAACGTATAAATGTTACACTAAATTTTTTTCCAACCCCGATAAAGAAGTTTCACTTCAAAAATTAAGTATTAACATATTATTACATTTTCAGCTTAAGCATAATTTTACGTCTTTTCGCTGAAAAATAAACACAACAAAATAAACTCAAGTTGACTGAGTATATACATAAAATATAAATTTGTAACAAAAAGAATATTGACATTGATTTGTTAAATTTATTTTGGAATTATTTTTTATTTTCTCTATACAACTATTATTATATTCGCTCGTGTAAACTAATCATAACAATATGTCTACACGTTAGTTATAATATTATTTTTTTTAATAGCAACATTTGAGTGAAAATCATGTAAGAGTGAGATAACAGTACCTCACAGCTTAAAAATTAAAATAAGTGCAATATTATTTTAAGTCCAACAAATAAAAGCAATATTCGGACACATCATTTATTTATAAGGTAATAAATAATAATAATAAAACATTGTTTTTTTACGGAAAAATTTCGTATGAGTTGGCTGTTCTTATGTCATCGTTAGATTTGGCGGGATAATTTAGCGCCAAATTTAAACTTTTTTTTTAATAGCAAAAATAAAACATTTAAATTGTACTTGGTACATATTCAATTTTGAACGATTATTTGTCGTTGTATATTTGAAATTTTAAATTATACCTAAAGTTAGGGAAAACGAACAGCAATCTCAATATGATACCTACTTTTTAAAGGGCAAATATACGTAAAATTAGGCTAAATTGAATTTAATACATTGATATTATTCAACTCCAATTCAAACCGAACTAAACTTTTTACAAGTATTTTTTTTGTTCATTTTGCAAAATTTAAAAAAAAAACTATGGCATAAGAATTTTCCCGCCATTTTTTGACACTGCCATGTAAGCTTGACATGAGCCGTAATTCGTAGACGTAAATTTAGAATTGTGTAAGATTGTAAAAATTGATAGTTGGCAGAATTAAACATTTTTGTTTTATTTACCACCGACCTGTAGGTAATAAACGTGTAACTTTATTAATACTGTGTTTTATTTTATTCACCCTAAGTATTTACCCGCCTTTTTAAGAACTAATGAAGGGTGAAGATTCGCCTAACGGTAAGAGCGTATACGCATTATGCGGGTAACCGCATTGCGGGTAGCCGTCCGGCTGACCGCAAGCACAATTATGTACGGAATATTCATTTCTATGCGCACTGTGCGGTCTGCGGTAGCCGCATCGCAGTGCGCATAGAAATGAATAAGGTTGGGTCGCCTAAGATCGGACGCATATGCCGAAAATTTTATACGTACTGTATTTTTTATTTTATTTCTCATGATTCGATGTCGTTTTTCTGTTGCTGTCAACTGTAAATTGATGACAAGAAAATATTGTTTAACCCCTAATTTTTTGGTTTGCGTAGATGCTATCTATCTAAGCAAATTTAGAGCCTAAAAAGCAGACTTTTTTCGACTTACCATAGTGAAGAAAATAACAGTTCGGCCGAAGATCGGACTATGTAGTATCTTCACTTCTATGCGTTTAATAATAATGTTAACATTAGGAAAACATCCGGACTTACGTCCATACATTGAGCATCAATGATTGAGTCAGGAAATTCCTCAAAAAATTTGACAAAGAAGTTTTTTTTTTTATTGCGTTTTTTTAGTCCGGTCTTCCCTCCTCATCCTAATTAAGTTTCTCAAACTTTTATCCTCCGTGTTCTAGGACTAAATAATGAAAATGTACCTAAGGTCTGATAGTCATAGCGTCATTGGATAGTTAAATATATTAAAAGTTAATAATTATTGCGCATTATTGCATAAGGCGCAGTCAAGAGCTAAACTTCGGTCCGATCTTCGGCATTGGGAGGGAAGATCGGATCTTGGGTTGTGAACGTCCTAGGCGTAATCAAAGTATACAGATGGAAAGAGGATTCGCTAATTCTGCCCCAAAATAATTAATTACCTTATTTCAATGAAAGTACTCTCCACAATGAGCCATCAAAATTTTGTAGGTAAGATCGGATCGACGATTTTCGCCACAAAATACACCTTTTCTGCTGAATCACCTGTGTACACGTCCCGTCTGGTCGCTGGCCGGCCGCAGAGTGAAGAGAGGGGCAGAACAAAATGGCGGATCTAGTAGTGTTGGTAGCAGTAGAGAATATTGCCTAGTTTGCGAGTTATTCCATGCATCCGATCTTATGTCACATCCGATCTTAGGCGACCCAACCTTATTACGTACATAATTGTGCTTGCGGTCAGCCGGACGGCTACCCGCAATGCGGTTACCCGCATAGTGCGTATACGCTCTTAGGCAAATGACGCAGGTTCGAATCCCGCCAACTGATCTTACAATTGCCAATATTTTACATCCCATAAATATTTTTTTTTAAAACTAGCTGCGCTCCACGGTTTCACCTGCGTGGCTCCACTTCTGTTGGTCTAAGTGTTATGGTACAATATAGCCTTCCTCGATCAATGGGCTATCTAACACTGAAAGAATTTTTCAAATCGGAATCAAAGTAGTTCCTGCGAATATCCCTTCCCTCCTCACCTTTACCCTGTCCCGCACTACGCCTCCTCATTGTATTAAACAGTATACCTACTATTTGCTGTAAATTGACACTTTTAAAAATTCATTATATCTTTTGAATGGAATATCGCGGACTTTCTTGTAGATATTGGTCCATTCTATAATACCGTAGAACATTTATTTTTTCTATTTTCAATAGATTCCGCAGCGCACGCGATGACAGAATTTTTATTATTGCATTTTTGGAAAGGATCTCTAATTTTTTTGAAAATGCAATATAGCCTATGTTGCTCAGTGAAGATGCAGCTTTCTAATGGTGAAAGAATTTTTGAAATCGGTCCAGTAGTTTATGCGTGAAAACCAAACATACATACATACATAATTACAAACATTTCCTCTTTTATAATATTAGTATAAATTAGTTTATATATGTAAGTAATGTGGATATCTCATTATTATCCACTTATGTTATGTGAATAATGATAGAGAGATTTGTATCTTACAAATTGCGGGGTAAATTTTCCCTCACATGGTAACCCTAAATATTGTGACGTATTCTTTTTTATCTCTTTCTGCGACACGCATTGCCGGTGTCTATTGGATTCTCTGTCTACGGTTGATACCTACAATAGTTACCTATAATATTTACATATATATAATAATTTTCAAATGTAGAAATTGAACACAGCGCTATCTATTAGAGGGAGGCTGTAGTCATCATTAATTTTGATTCTTCTAGTCACCACTAGATGTCATTGCTATAAAATAAATGATATAGGAGATTAATGTAGATGACGCTACTTGTTTTAATTATATAAATAATTAAAGCTTTTACGCATGTAGCTCAACATTTTAATTAACATAAAAAATGAATAGTGCATTTTTTATTTAATATCACTGATTATTGCCTTTCTTATTTTAATGTTTACATTTTATTCTGTAAATTTAGTAATTATGAAATTGAAGCAGCGCCATCTATTAGAATCTGACAGTAATTCTTGTGCAATTAGTTATTACTAGTCATCGCTAGATGTCACAGTAATAAAATATAATAAATCTGATATTGATATAGATGGCGCTAGTAGTTTGTATATTATTGTGATATTATAAGTTTGCAGTTATATCAATATTTAAATAGCCACCAAAAAATTTAACATTCCTTTTTTTCTTAGTGCTTTATCGTGTTAGAATTATATTTTATGAATCGTATAATATTGAAATTAAATACAGCGCCATCTATTGGATGGTGGCTGTAGTCATTATTAATTTAGATTCTTCTATTCACCACTAGATGTCTCTGATACAAAGTATATAAGTATTATTGCAAATTAATAAAACAGCAATTAAATGTTCGAACAAACGTTATTTATTGAAGAACAAATGATAATAAATGTTTATAAACTAAGAGTGGAAAAAAATATTAATATTTTGGGCAGCAAATTCAAATTTGCTTGAACACGTACATTCCCTATTTTCCCTTTTCTCGACTATATGTTTTGTATTTTTAGATTGCATGTGAACTGGCATGCAATCGTGTAGTTACTTATTGATACATTTACAAATTTAATTTAACTTTAATTAAAATAAATTGTAGCAGTCCCAATTTGATTAAATACCGAACAATGTGATAACAATCATATCAAGAGAAAATCAAATCATCTAAGTATTTTAACTATAGAAAACGCTATTTAGGTTTTCTTAATAATCTGAACATGCATCATCTAAATTTCTATATTAAACTGTAATCTGTTAATAAGTATCTCTTTCAGATTAAAAATAAACAAATCGGGAGTCGAACCCAAGACCTTTGTTGAATATGTAACCACTGCACTAAGGTCGAGAAAAGGGAAAATAAAACAATGAATATTTTATATCAATTTATTGTTCCTTCATATATTTTTAAAGCTTAAGCTTATTATTGCCATTTCAAATACAATTGCCAGATATAAGAATTTTATATAAAGGAAGCCATCTTTACTCGACTTCTAAAAAAGGGTATTATCACAGTATCATTTCATCCTGTATATTATTGAAGTGAAATTTTTTGAGGCGCGTTGAGAGTAAAATTTCAAGGTCCCGTTATGGCAATGCCGTCACGTCATGAAGTAAGGCAACGATTTGGGTATCTTGCCAAAAAAGTTTCACTTCTGACACGTGCTCAGTACATACGCTCATATCCGCCCGCGACTCCGTCCGCGCGGAAAAATTAAGATTTATTTTTTTTTTCTACGTATTTTTCCGGGATAAAAAGTATCCTATTTTATGCCCAGGATAATAAGGTATAATTGTACCGAGTTTCATCGAAATCGAACCGTTAGTTTTCACGTGATGCCTTCACATACAGACAGACAGACAAAAATTTTTTTAATCACATATTGGGGTTTGGTATCGATCCAGTAACACCCCCTGCTATTTATTTTTTCAATATTTTCAATGTACAGAATTGACCCTTCTACAGATTTATTATATGTATAGATGAATCCGCTTCATGTTATCACCCAAAGAACATAGATACAAATTATTTATTACCATCCCCTACAACGCTTTGAAGTTTAGATTTTTGAGACGGACAGTCTATGTGATTTCGCAACACAAACTATATATACCTACCACATTTCATTTCATTCGCTTCACTAATTTGGGCGTTACAAATAGACTGATTCTTTCGCATTTATAATATAGTCCATTTCAAGAAAGAAGTCCCGCAGACGCAGCGCTGTATGCGCGCGTAATAATGTTGGCAGGGTTAAATGTGGGGAAATCTGTGGGGGAAATTATGTATCGTTCATTTAATTTCATTTTATAAACTACTACGACTCAAATATTTAGATAAAATAATTGATATATGCAATGCATTGGCCGAGCTCCCCATCTGTTAAATTAGTTCCATAAATGTCCGCGGGACTACTTTCTTGAAATGGACTTTAGTATCCGTAGCTGTTATTCTACGATACAATAGTTGGAGGAAAAGAGAACTCTATAATAAGAAAACAGCTGATAGAAGGGCATTTTCACAAAAATGTATACCCCCTGATTTTCAACTGTCCCTCGAATTCATTAAATTCTTTATAATGAAGTAGTTGCCAGAATTATTTATATATGTTATCAAAGTGATTATACGTATACAATATTTTGTTTTTTTAACAAAAACTATGACATAATCTAAAATAAAGTTAAGTTAATTATAAATAACAATTGAAAAATGGGTAATTTTACGCTGTCCCCTGCTTACTCTTACGCGTTTATTACATTATTTCTTAACTTTTTTGTAAGAAAGGTACCATCTTTTAAGGTTTTATTTGGTCCAGGATAATCAGTTACTGTGATAATAGTTAAAATATAATAACCTTATATAACAAAATAAAAGATAAAAAAATAAAAAAGAAAATCAAAAAAATTGTCCTTCCCGGAACATTCAGTTGTGTCACCGATTTTCTAAAAAGAAAATTACTGTGGTTCAAATAGTTTTGCATTACTGTCAACACCATAGCTACTGCTATGCAACTTATCAGGTTAGAAGCCGTCAGGGTCAAAAAACTGCTTAGAAGGAGTGCACGCGTGTTTGCAAGCCGCAGGGACCAAATTCTTCATTCAGGTATGTGACCATATTTTGGCTTATTTCTATCTATTTATCTTGTAGTATTTAGTTAATTTTGTTTTAAATGTTTTTATATGTAAGTTGATCAAAAGTTTTGATGAATATAAGTGTTGTGGTTATATTTTAAACCGTTTTTATTACTAGAGGATTATCAAATGTGACTTCCGCTGTGTGACTATTTGAGCGGTCACATATACGCTGAACGAAAAGTCACAACATGCCTGAACACATAAAGCAATGTTTACATGGCGATTTTCTTGAGCTATAAAAATATTTTTCTAAGACATTTTTGACTGAGTAGGAAACTACGGCAAAAAGTAGATTTCAAAAATAAAAATTATTTCCCCATACAAATCGCAACAGCTGATTGATCATTTTGCATGAGGAAGTAAAATTTTTTTTTGAGGAAAAAAAAAAGAAGCATTATGCAGAAAAAGAAACAAAATAAGCCAGCAGAACTAAGAATCTAGACAATGTGCCTTGTGTTATACGAAAGATAATAATGAAACAAAAATTAATTTTTTTCACGATATTTTTCATTGGTTTTTTTTTTATTTACAGATTAACCTTCGTGTTTGCAGCGTCCACTGAAACAAGATTTTTTTATCCAATATGGTGATTGAGATTATTTAAGGTTAATAATAAACGAATCACGAAGACTGATTATCGACTGATTAATTTGATTAGTGCCAATATAAAACATAAAAAAGACTTCTTATTCTTGAATCTTGATAGTAATTAACCCTTTAGATAAATAATAATAATGTGATGGCTTAAGCCCGAACTGATTGTGATAATTTAGTTTGAAGTTAAGTTAAGTTTATAATTATATTTACTATGTGTGCCTGCGTACTTTTTTTTCGCCATGTAAACGCACCCTTTCCCTTTTTAGGTATTCGGTTGTGTGACTGTCCCTATATTACGGAGCTGAATTTTTTAAATATTTGAGTAGATTTTACATTTAATGCCCT
Source organism: Colias philodice (assembly GCF_061535455.1). Lineage (NCBI taxonomy): Eukaryota > Metazoa > Arthropoda > Insecta > Lepidoptera > Pieridae > Colias > Colias philodice. The sequence goes on from NC_143116.1 coordinate 5,111,126, forward strand.
TCAAATCAGTCCCTTTAATGGAGAATAATACATAAGTGTTATATTTGTTGCCTTTTCTCTAAAAAAGTATCTAACATTTTAAATGTAAAGATAATAATGACAGTTAAAGTACCAGAGTCACAATACTGAATGTACTATTGTTTTTTTTAATTAGCTTAGATCCAAAAGTTGGGAATAGTGAGTGTTTAAAATATACAAAATAACGATTTTAAGTTAATAAATAAACAATATCTAAAAATTCTTATATTTTGCACTGTTTTTCCAGCTACTGAATATAGTCACACAACTGATATAAAATTGCGAGATTTTCCATTGTGTCCTATTATTTTTACAGTTTTCTCATTTTAAACCCATCATAGTATATTTTTTCTTGAAGTATATTGAATTTCCGTTTTAAAGAGACCAAAAAAAGTTTAAAATATAATACTATAAAAAAAAATATATTTTTCAAGGAGGGGACCGTACATTTTTGTGAAAATGCCCAGAAATGTTGTAAATAATAGTTCCAAATCTCTCCAAATTAGCGCTAGCGTCGCAAAGCAAAAACAGCAACTGCAGAATTTCTTACCAACTTTTCTCTATAGTAACTGCTTTCTAGGCCCGTGATGAATAAAATAAATAGTCCCTAGGCTAAATGTATCGAATTGTCTTGCTGAATGAGAATCGAAAAATATCAAATCATACATTTCGCGTCCCGCCTGAGTATAGTGTTTAAACTTTAAAACGCTCTAAGTCTTTGCATGACAGCAACCGATCTAGACGATCATGCATTCATCTAATTTGCAGAACTAGAAACTAGAAAGGTTCATCAAAAAGCTGCCAACATGCTGCCAACACGTAGTTTACATGTCGTTCGTTTCAAACATCGATCTAAATTCTAAACGATCATTCGTTTCACATATTTTCATGGTGCATCTAGGGACGTCATACAGAAGTAAAGTTTAGGGAGAGATTCATTACATTTTATTCAATGTTATGAATTATCAATTTAGGTTATGTAATCATTTTAATGATTAATACAAATCCGACCAATCGTTTTTGAGTACTTAATGCAAACAAAATATAGAGGGTGTCCCACTGTTGGTATACTAAGCTCAAAGGAGGTTATAGTTTTGCATACGCTGAGTACAAGTACGTAAAAAATACTTTTAAAATTCCAGACGCAGTTTTTTTCAAATAAATGAATTCTTAAACCTCGTATGTGTACAACCATAACAAGCAACCCGCCCAGCTTTGCTACCAGCACGTCACCTATCGTTTATATGATTGTTATGTTTTCATAAACAAAATGCTCACAATAGTGAAGCAGTATATGCCGGCTGCGCGAAGCTATAGAAGAGAACATGGATTTTCAGGAAAAATTTTGCAAAAATTTTTTGATGTAATTTTGTTGTTATGTTTTACGTGATCAATGCATGCAAAACTACAAGTCCCTTCGCGCTTAGTATACCAACAGTGGGACTGCTACTGCTACTGCTTTCCGAATCGGTGGTAAATGTTAAAAATATGTATGTAATGACGATTCAAAAGTGTTTCTAGAAGTAGTCTAATTGAATAAATATAAATGTATGAGTTTGAATGTTGTAGCTTATTTATATTAACATAGGAGAAATTATTGAAATACTTGCTTTTGCCCTCGGACCAGACTGTTTTCATGTTAGATAAACTAGTAACTTAAGCAACTTATTTCGAAAAACAGTCTGTTTTCATAAATAACTTAGGTAGTAATAAATAAAACACTATATCCATTCTGTTCATTTATTTATCTATATTATACAGTTATATTACACATTGTGATTTTAAAAACTAACAACAGCTTTTTCAAATATTTTTTCGATTTAGAATTTCATTATTCCACAATTAACCGGGTTTAAATCCAGTTTTCAAGCCTCAGGACACATAGTCCATACAAAATATTTTCATCAACACAGGAACAAATTTTGAAGTGAAACTTCTTTATCGGGGTTGGACAAAAATTTAGTGTAACATTTTTGCGTTACGCCGTCCGCGTGACATTTTTGCGTTACGCCGTACGCGTGACATTTTTGCGTTACGCCGTACGCGTGACATTTTTGCGTTACGCCATACTCGTGACATTTTTAAGGTCATAAAGAAGTTTCACTTCTTACGTGTGTACTCCAGTACACGCATACATTTTTTTTGTTATACCAACTCCGTTTATCGTCTATTAAAATACATAAGGCTTTTAAAATGTAAAATTTTATTTTTACTAATTAACAAATATATTAAAAAGATGTGACAAAAATGATGTATTTTCACTAGATGATAGATCATATTATCATCATATAATTATTATCGGGTCAGGCAAATTTGGTAAACATAAGATTTGATGGAATTCCAAAAAAACCAAAGAGTTGAAGGAACTGTTATTATTATAACTTTAAAAAATAAAAAACTAATTTGGGATACATATATCGGCTTTGGATCTCTCACTCATCATACAAAATAAATTCATCATATTTATAAAAAATTAACTTTGACCAATACCATTTTTACCAACACTTTGACCAAATTCTGTATTTTACCACTCATCAAATTATCATTATAAAATACTTTCACTATAGATTTGACCATACTATCAACTTTAGTCAATACATTAGTTATTTTTAAATATTATGGTCAAAATAACAATGTTCCAATATACCAAGCCGTTGATATTAATATAATAAGCATTATTACCAAAAGTTTGACCAATTCAGCATATTCGATAAAAACATGAGCCTGATACAAGTATACAACGGTCAAATTAACAATATACTGACAGTTTGACCAAATCATTGATACTTTACCAACACTTTGACCAAAGAATAAGCACTTATAAAAACACTTTGGCCGAAGACTAAGCACTTATACAGTCTACCACTTTGACCAAAGTATCCGTACTTATACTACTACTTTGACCAAAGTATCCATACTTATACCAACACTTTGACCAAACCATCAATACCTTGACCAAACTATCATCACTTTGACCCCACTTTATCCCTTTTACTTTAGGTCACTTTAAGCACTACACACTACACTTTAAACACTACACTTGCTCAATTTCATACACTTCCTCGTACAAAACCTCTGGTTCTTCGACTTCCTGTTCATACATTAATATTTCGTCGCCCTCAACTTTCACTTGCTCGTAAAATTCACCAGCAGATAGAATGGGTACCTGAAAGTTGAGAAATATTTAATTACATCTATACTAATATTATAAAGAGGAAAGGTTTGTATGTATGTATGTATGGTTTTCACGCATAAACTACTGGACCGATTTTGATGAATTTTTTAATCTTTAGACCCTGAGAAAGAACATAGGCTACCTTTTATTGCGAAATATGTACCACGGGCGAAGCCGGGGCGGACCGCTAGTAAGTAATAATTAAAATATAGTAATACGGCAAACATCGTTCAAAGAACTTTCAACACTTAGTAATAAATAGTTTAATATTTGAGTGTTTCATGGCATTCAAATGCTTTATAAATGTAAATTTTACAAATATATCGCAATCGAATTTTTCCTAAAAAAATATTTATATCTATACTATACTAATATTATAAAGCTGAAGAGTTTGTAAGTTTGTTTGTTTGAACGCGCTAATCTCGGGAACTACTAGTCTGATTTGAAAAATTCTGTCTGTTAGATAGCCCATTAATCGAGGAAGGCTATATATATTATAAAATTACGCCAAGACCAACAGGAGGTAAAACCAGGGGGCGCAGCTAGTAAAGTTATAAGGCCTTGAATGCCAAACATTTAAATATCAAATTAACACGTGGAAAGCTATTAAATATTCGATTAACAATATATTTACTTGAAAGTGCACATCTGAGTTTGAGTTGGAACTCAAACATACCTCCTCGTATATCTCTTCGACACCTGTTTCGTATATCGTGCCGTCTTCATAAACTTCAAGTTCCGTCTTGATCGGCGGTTGGTACATTGCCGATTCGATTTTAACTTCGACGTTCATACCTGTATTGAAATAAATATAATTTAAAAGTGTGGAAATTGTAAATTTATCTTTGCAAGGGCTAATTTTTCAATTCTTGGATTTTTACGTGTTGAATATACATCTCTACTAATTTTATAAAGTTTGTTTGAACGCGCTAATCTCAGGAACTACTGGTCCGATTTGAAAAATTCTTTCAGTGATAGATAGCCCATTTATCGAGGAAGGCTATAGCTGGCTATACATCATCACGCTAAGACCAACAGGAACGGAGCAATGCGGGTGAAACCGCGGAGCGCAGCTAGTTATTTCTAAAAAGAGCGTATGTGTCGAGCACACGTGTCAGAAGTGAAACTCCTTTGGCAAGATTTAAGGATACAAAAATAGTCGCTTCACGCTAAAGAAGCTTCACTTCAATAATGTTTATCATACTTTTAATGCAAATATACATATATAGATGTAATATTTATAAGATTGCGCCTGGTTACTCTTTCACGAAAAAAAATCCCACAGGACCGGGACCTATATGAAATTTTCTTTGAAAACGCGGGCAAAGCGGCGGGCGGAAAGCTAGTTAATTTAAATTAAACTCACCTCTACGCATAGCCTCCTTATTCTTCCTATTCTTACTCTTGTAAGGTGCAGGCATTTTCAAGTGCACAGTTTTGACGTGAAGTTTCATTGAATTCGACTGTGTGAATGTTTTACCACACTGCGGACATTGGTACGGTTTTATACCGGTGTGTACCTGTAATATTAAATATTTGTTAATTATCATACTAATATTATAAATGCGAAAGTTTGTATGTTTGTTTGTTTGTTACTCCTTCACGGAAAAACTAGCTGAACCAATTTTCATGAAATTTGGCACATAGACTAGACGACATTGACTGGTATCTTGGCGTTTATAATATCGAAAATCCCATTTTTTTTTAAACGCGGGCGAAACCGCGGCGAATACCTAGTTGTCTAGTTTATAAAATTCTTGTATAACAAACATGCCTAGTTTATTATTTATATATCATAAACAATTTTAATTAATTTTTTTAATTTTTGTTAATTTAAAATTGTATTTGAAATCAAATTTGAATTTGAACTCACCCGATCATGTCTCAACAGAGCAGCCTTATTACTAAAGGCCTTCGGACAGTGAGGACACTGGTAGGGCCTCTCGCCTGTGTGCGTTCTCATGTGGATCTGTTATATTAGGATAATTAATTAGCCAATAATCATTAGTTATTATAAATATATATACAATATGTACACACGTAAGAAGTGAAACTTCTTTATGACCTTATTTTTCAAAAAATAATCCATACTTAACCCAGTTGTTACTATCGTTCTTTTAAAAGGACGCACCATAAATAAAATTATTATTAACAATGAGGGCATTTTTGAAAAAAAAGTTTATATTCATTTGGCACCTTACGGTTGTAGGAATTGGAAAATTAAAGTGTTGTGTCGTTTTATAACAGTGGTATATTTTTTAATTATTTTAGAATTTCTGCTATTTTCCATTGATAAATCAAGTTAAATGTATTATCAATAAATTACAACAAATTACTTGATTTATTTTAAATACACGTAATTTGAAACGTGTTTTATCTGAAATATATATTACCTACTATTAGATTACATTTTATTTGTGATATTTATGCAGTTTTAATTGCCGTTCTTTTAAAAGGCCAGTAGTAATATGTACTACTACAGAGTACTTTTTTGCGCATGCACTCTTTGAAGAGCATCACAGCATCGACGAAGCCATGGTGCCTTACTATGGCGGCCATCCATGCAAGCAATTCATAAGATGGAAACCGATAAGATGGGGGTATGAATTTTGGGTCGGAGCGACACGATTAGGTTGCATAGTTTGGTGTGATCCATATTCCATACCAAGGACAATCGAATGATGTTGGTAGTGAAAACAAATACCAAAAGCCTCTGGGATTGGGTGCAAGCGTTGTATTACAGTACGCCGATGTACTGCGACAAATAAAGCAAAACTGCATTCCATTTATTTTTTGACAACTTTTTTACGTCCATTCATCTCATTGATGAACTTCGAGTACGAAGAATAAAGGCTACTGGCACAGTACGTGAAAATCGTGTCGCGAAATGCCCTTTGCCTGCTGCCTTTGAGAATTGAAAAATACACCACAAGGTACATTCAAGCATCAATCGACCAGAGCAGAACAAATTTATTTTGCAAATGGAATGATAACAGTGTTGTGACTGTTGCATCAAACTCTGATAAGATTCAGCCTGTGTCTACGGTAAAGAGATTTTCACAAAAACAGAAGAAAAATATAGTTGTCGTAAAAAAGTACGAGAAAATAGGAGGGGTGGACAGATCCGACCAGAGCATCGGTTTGTACAAGACATCAGAGGCAAGAAGTGGCATTTTTCTTTGACTTGTCATGGACTAGATATGGCAATCCATAATTCTTGGCAAATATAGAAGTGAAAGGGGGGCATTATGATTATCTCCACATTCGTAGAAGTGTTGGAACTGCTCTGCTCGAAACATATAAGAATGAGGAACGTAAAGGTGCTAGAGCTTCCGTGAAACCTCTGGATTTGATGGAAAAGATCACATCATTAGGTACAGAGACAAGCAGATTCGGTGTATAGAATGTTACAAGAAAGCCAATTTCTATTGTCCTAAAATGTAATTTAACCTTTCATCCTAAATTATGTTTTGAAAACCTTCATATTGCTACATAAATATATGTGAAATGTATGTTGTCATTATAATATCATAGTCTACCTACTTAGTAGTACATATTACTACCGTCCTTTTAAAAGTACACCATTTTCCGAGATTTCCACAATAGATAAAATTTTTATACTATTTTTCCAGTTAAACTTTTTGCAATATGGACACAATATGTAAATTTCACCTTAATATGATAACAAAAATTGTTTCAGTAACATCTGGGTTAATATTATAAATGCGAAAGTAACTCTGTCTGTCTGTCTGTTACTCAATCACGCCTAAACTACTGAACCAATTTGCATGAAATTTGGTATGGAGATATTTTGATACCCGAGAAAGGACATAGGCTACCTTTTATTGCGAAATATGTACCACGGGCGAAGCCGGGGCGGACCACTAGTTTACTATATGCAACTTTACAGAAATACGTCGAATCACGCGTGGTAGGGATAAGAAAAAGATGGCGCGTAACGGAAAAATGTCACGCGTAACGAAAATGTTACACTAAATTTTTTTCCAACCCCGATAAAGAAGTTTCACTTCAATAAAAAAAACCAATTCTAAAAATTTGTGATGTATACAAAATACATCAAATCTTTACCAAAATCAATGTACAATGAATGCTATGAATTATTAACTTTAATCAACAATGATCAAAATGATGGCCAATATTAATAATATTAAATTTAATATATAGAAATTCAGATTTACCTGTAAAAACAGTGGCATAGTGAAGTTCTTAGGGCAGAGCGAACACTGGTAGGGCCTCTCGCCCGTGTGCACCCTTTGATGGTAGCGTAGTGCTGCGTTTGACTGCAAAATATAAAGAATTTTATATTATTTTTCATTTTTATTTATCTCTCTTTAATAAAACTATACATGGGAAACTTATTGCTAATTTATACAAAACAAAAGAAGAAATGTATAGTTTATTAGGCAGCCTTATCACTTAAAAGTGATCTCTTCCAGGCAACCTGGGCAAAAGGTAACAAGCTGACTGAAATTACGATGGTAGGTAGAAAAAATATTATAAAGCGGAAGAGTTTGTTTGTTTGAATGTGCTAATCTCAGAAACTACTGGTGCGATTTGAAAAATTCTTTCGGTGTTAGATAGCCCATTTATCGAGGAAGGCTATAGGCTATATATCATCACGCTAATACCCACAGGAGCGGAGCAATGCGGGTGAAACCGCAGGGAACAGCTAGTTAAAAATATTTCTAACTCAAACATTGAATAAATAAATGTTTGAGTTTGAATTACTATTATATTATTTATTGAATTAGACTTCTTCTAGAAGCACTTTTGAAATGTCTAGCTAGCATATACTTTAACAATGTTGCTTGTGCTAATAAAGTTAGAGACAGAAGAACTAGCATCTTATAAGACCAATCAGACCAATCATACTAAAAAAAACACTAATTCAAGTAGTTTGCATAACAGTACACTCAAGTATAACCAAGTAATATTTTAAGCTATTGCATAGCTTCTATCGCGGGCCGAATCGAGAAATTCCGTAACGAAAAAACCTCACGCTCCCCACTCCGACGGGCTCGGAGGTGTGGCTTGAAGGCAATAGCTTTACCGCGGCAGTCCCCGAGTGACACACGTCTTTTTTTAAATGCTTAAACACTCTCTATAATACTAAATTACCGCTCCAGTGTATATTATTATTGTTTGAATTTGTTATGTTTTGTGTGTGCAAATAAAGTGTTTTTTATTTATCATTTATTAAATTACTCATACTCACAGCATATCTCTTGCCGCACACCTCGCACACAATATTCTTCATGTTATAATACTTCTTTCTATCTCGTATCTCTTGTATCGTGCGTACACGTTTAACGCGAGGCGCGACATGCACTCTCTGGTGCAAGATACATGCTTTCTCAGTTGAAAACACTTTGTCGCACTGTAAAATAAAAAACAATGGTATAAAACAAAACAATTTAAACACAGTCTAATTTTAAACCAGAGATCTGTCACTATAATAGTTGTCTATGTGAAATACGACCAAACCAGATTAAAGAGAACCTGCGCTTAAAGTTAAACCCTGTCTAAAGGTTTTTGTGGTAAGACAGTAATGGACTTACAACAAAGCAATTTAAACAATATTAAATTTTCTTTAATTAGCTATGTACATGATCTCTTAACAATTTAATATGCAAATGAGAAAAACAATACACAAATAAGCCGAAGTGGCTAAGGAATTTGTAACATCATTTATTTATGATTTAATTAATACAACTTATTAGTAATTATCGTTAATTAAATACTCTAAACGTAAAAAAATATGCTCATTACTTCACTAATTACCGATATGAGTTATCACGCTCAACATTTTGGATAAAATAAATAGAAGCAATTTTTAGGTTATCCCGCCAAATTGACAATAAATTTTATCTAACCTACCTACCAAGCGATAATACAATTTTAGACCTTGGCAAGATAAAAATAGTTAAAAACTGCACTTTGCAATTAAAATATGTAAACTTGATAAAAAATACGCATTACTAAAATTTGGCAGTTGGCGGTAACGACACAAAATAGCAATTTCTTTTCCAAATTACAGTCATAGCTTACCGTATCGCATTTGTATTCATTTCTTTCGATTTTCGTATGATCTTTTTCCAAATGTTCCTTCAATGCGTCTTCCGTGGGAAATGTATCTCCGCATTCACAGATAATATAATGTATGCTAACAAATGAACAATAAAATGTGTTATTACTCATTGCGAACACCACAGATTACTTGACTTTGATTATCAGCAGAATGATTTTATTTTTCTATGCTACATCGACGCCATGACAGTATCTGTGGGACGACGCGTTGCGTTGTTCTCTGTGTATGTTACCAGTATCTGTATACGAATCGATTTTGAATCGATTATTGAAATGTCATTTTTATATTATATATAACAAATTATTTTACCTTTGATACATTATTAAAATAAAAATAATATAATGGTTATTATCCTATTGATTTAAGGGTTTGAACCCGCACATTATATAATTGTACAATAATTCAGTTATTTGTGCTTATTAATTAAAATTGATTATTCGTGTTATTGTGCTAATACAAGCTTAATAACTGTGCTTAATAATTATAACTTTTAATCGTCATAAATCCTTAACTTCTGTTTTGAAGAAATATGTTTTTCTAATTATTGTTATAAATATTTCACTGTGAAAAGAGGTATAAGAAAATATAATATCAAAAATGGTCTTAATTTACTTCTGGTCTTCTGATGCTAAATTTTGATAGTACTTTTAAAAATATTACGTCGTAACAATTATAGCAAATCGATTTTAAAATCGATATTTCTGAGTTTTTATCGACTAAATGCAATGACGACACAGACCAAAAAGGCTCACCGGAAATCAGATATGTCAGTATTATTGCCATACTTAAAAAATACATTGTAATTAAATATGTGTTCGAGTCTTGGTTCGAGTCGTATCCTTGTTCGTATCGTAATTTAAAAGGTTGTTTACAAAAAAAATAACCAGTGTACATAGTTTGTAATAAAATATCATATAAACTGTTATATGATATCACTAATATCACTTATCATTATATTAAAATCGTAGTATTGTACTGATTTTAGTAATAATTAACAGTTATTTTTAGCATCAAACTGAAATAAATCAATTATAATTGTTCAATGTAATCAAATACATACACAAAAAAATCCCTTTTTTAATTAATTGTAAAAGCATTACCTATATCCCAATAATAGCAAATGCAAAATTCGTAACTTTGTAGACATCGTAAACATATTATATTATGCTTTTATAAAAAAATTAAGCGTTAAATTGTTTATTGCATATCGTGGAAAATAATTTAAATAATATAACTCAAGCGCCAAAAATACATAATATATTTATTAGTTACAGGTCGCAGGTTTAACAATTGTTTAGTTAGAAGTAAACTTAGTTTGCAATTTTATTCATATTCATTGGTGATCACAGGCTAAGACGTAAATTGGGGGTGGCGAAAGTAAATACACAGGCGTATCTGAAACAGAATAAATGTATTATTTTTACGTTAATTTTTAAAATGGAACTTTGTGGGCGCGTTGAGAGTAAAATTTCAAGGCAATGCCGTCACGTCATGGAGTAAAACGACGATTTTGGTGTCTTTGAATCTTGCCAAAGAAGTTTCACTTCTGACACGTGTGCTCGGCACACACGCTGTTTTTCCTTTAAGTTTGTATGCCCTCTTACACGGATTTTATGAGTGAGGAATAGATATTGAATGTCTTCAACTGATACAATTTCAATTTAAAGGAACCTTATTTTATGATACCATCCATACTAATATTATAAATGCGAAAGTAACTCTGTCTGTCTGCTACTCAATCACGCCTAAACTACTGAACCAATTTGCATGAAATTTGGTATGGAGATATTTTGATACCCGAGAAAGGACATAGGCTACCTTTTATTGCGAAATATGTACCACGGGCGAAGCCGGGGCGGACCTCTAGTATTTATTAACTCTCTCTAGCGTGTAGTCGCTAGAGAGAGTTATATAAATGATAGGTTATTAGCGCTCCGGGAGTAGCACGTCGAAATGGTGGCTAAGTAGCCACAATTTACTTCAATTGTATATTATTATATCTTTTTCACTCACGATAGTTGAATCATGCCATCTCACTTAGAAGTCTAATCGTGTGTGCGTTAGTGTGCCGTATGAATATCGAATGTAATTGTGTTGGTAACCTATCTACACCCATATTTACTTTGTTTTTGTTGTATTTTAAATACTTACCACAAGAATTATTTGTCTTTAAATTATCCATTGAGGTACTCTGTTGTCCGTTACAGTCACTATAACAAAAATATATTGTAGAATTAATAAATAGTTGTATTAATATATGTAATTATTTTTTTTTTACTATTATAATAGTGAATAGAAAAACAACCAACCTTTGTTCATTCGAATTAATATTACTTAAAGATTTAGATAAATGGCAACTCTGAATAGCGAAGTTTTGTAAATCCGCCAAAGAACACGCTTGCCGCAATCTAGCAACTAATTTGTGCTGAATTGAAACATTATTACAAGAAACATTCCCATTGCAACAATCTGTTTCATCTGTGTCTATTTTTGGAACATTTTCATCACATTTACAATTCGCATCGTTGCAATTAATTTCCCGCCTTTTTTGACAACTGACATTTTCAACACTGCCGCTGTCTTTTTGACATTGACAGCTACAGTTGCCAGTATTAGAACTTTCTACCGAATTTTGTTTTGTATTGGCTTTATGACAGTCTATGAGTAAGGAACGTCGTATATTTGGATCTGACGAATATTTTTCGCTAGATTGGAATCTATATTTTCTGTTCATCATGGATAGTTGATATTGGCCTTTACGTCTAGGTGATGGAGATACGTTAGGTGATCTGTTTGGAGTGTTATAAGCTGATAATGTTTTTTGAGTTTTCTTTGCTGGGTCTTTTATTTCGTATTCAGTTGCTATTGCTTCAAACACCTGTGAAAAAAATTAGTTCGTATTTCAATCAGATGCAATGCAGAGATTTGACACGTTGAAAACTTTTTAAACATAAAAAAAATATATTTATTATTGCCATGTTTTAAACTTTGCATTTATTTAATTTTACCTGTTCCGCAACTAGATTCTTAGCGTATGGCGACTCTTTTGGCGGCAAAGGTTCCCGACATAATGCACACCGCTCTAAACGTGTCCAACAACCTGAAATAAAGAATAAGCATTAATTGAGATTATCATGCTTATATTAGTTGCACCACTACGTTGGTATGTAATCGACTGCTTTTAGCCAATTTCGACCCGCTTAAAATGGACAGATTTATTTAAATTTTTGTACACTTACAGTGCGACACAAAAGAGATGAAAATAAATGAGGGCGCCACCGTCGCTCATATAGCAACACTGATACTGCGACGCAAGCGATCTTGATACTATAGAATAAAAATCCAAAAATCTATATAATATAATCTAAAATAAATACCGCGATTTAAACCGTTATAATTGTTTCATTGTAGCAATAGTGTAATTTAAGACAAAAATACATTAGTATTTTAATTGACCTACCTAGGTCAAATTTTACTTAAATGTATTTGGAATTAGTTATTTTATAAAAATCGGTCAAGTGTTTAGACTGCAGAGGCGCACATAGAATCAAACATACAAACAAACATGCATACATGCAGCTCAAACACATTACCCTCTTTCTGGGTCCGTCGGGTAGAAAAAAACAAGGCGATTTGAAAACCACATATTTTAATTTTTTTTGTAGATAAATTTTGTACATTAATATAATTCATCAAAATCTAAATATTCTACTCCTTCAAAGGACTGATCATCACTCTGTTTCGAAGTACTGGCAAGAGGGTACGGGGCATCTTCAGTATCTGTAAATATGATACAGTAAATATGATTTTTTTCTTATGGTTTGATTGATTAATAGATAGATAGCTTTATGAAAACAGTTATCACTAAACTATGTAGTAAAATCTAAACTAGGTACTTTATTTGAGGCTGGTTGGATTGGATATAACTTCTTGACTCAAATTGTGCTGGTCGCACTATAAAAACTAGTTTTTGTTTACATACAAATAACCTCAAATTAAATTGCGAAAACGTAATAATCGCCATACATACATACATTAAACACTCGTCACTAATGGAATATTCTATTTTACGTAGTACTGAGCAAAAATAAATGGAATCTCACCGGTATATTCTGCTGTACGTTTGTAAACGTTTTCCAAATCAGTCAATAAATTTCCAGCTTGAAATTCGGACAAACACCGAATAAAAACTTTATACACCACATCACGGACACCGCTACGTTTAATCTTTTTCGTGATGTCTCCTTTTTTATTTAAATTTCTTGTTCTAAATAACAATTTTATCTCAATAATTCTCCACTTCACGAAAAAAACAACAAATTTTTATTCAACTTGACAGCTACATTGCCAATTCAGGGTTGCCAGGTAATGAAAAACGAATTAGTTCCAAAATAATTAATTTCATCTCTTTTATGTCGTACTATATCAAGGATCGGTGTCAACACAATAACGCAATAAGTTCATCTCATTAAAGCGGGTTTTTGATTTCCTTTTTTAATGAAACTTGTGACACGTGTGCTCGGCACACACACTCTTTTTTTTCTTTCAGTATCACCTACCTTCACAATACAAATGCGATCTGGCACAATTAAGCGCATTAACCGCTGTAGCCGCACACACACAACAGGATAACGCTTTAACGACACCAGCGAGCGCACGGCGGGACTTCTCGCCGCGGGAACCACCGCCCGCACTCCATAGTAACTGTGGAACGATTTATTTATAGATAGATATAATATCTATATATCTAACACATAAATAAAATTGGAGTGTCTGTTTGTTATATTAAAATAACCGTTTTTTACTACCTGAATTATGAATACGGTACATACACCAAAATATTTTTTTTACAATTTTTGTCTGCGTGACCGGTTGTTTGTTACGGCTTAATCTCTGGAACGGCTGGACAGATTTTGACGGGACTTTCACTAACAGATAGCTAAAAGTAACTCAGGCTATTTTTGATACATAGTATAATATTTATTATTCATAATCGGTTCGAAAATCAGTTTCCACAGAGAAGAGCAGGCAAAAAACTGTGTCGTACCTCACTATATTACTAGCTTTCCACCCATAGCTTAGCCCGCGCAGTCAAAGAAAAACCCGCATAGTTCCCTTTCCCGTCGGATTTCCGGGATAAAACCTATAAAAAGTAGCCTATGTCCTTTTTCGGGTATCAAAATATCTCTATACCAAATTTCATGCAAATTAGTTCAGTAGTTAAGGCGTGATTGAGTAACAGACAGACAGACAGAGTTACTTTCGCATTTATAATATTATATGTAGTATGGATTATACATAACTTAGCATAGTTATGTATAATAGTATATAATGAACGATTTAAATTTGTTCTCTACTGTTCTAAATTATTAATTTTATTTCAAACAATCATAAAAGTATAAAATAGCAGGTAGAACTGTATTTATCAATATATTTAGGTACCTCAGGATCGTCTTTAGGATCAACTCCACAGTTCCAAACCAGTAGAGATACACCGTGACTCGCTCCATTGCCTCTAATTAAGCCTGCTACTTGTCCAACCTGAAATTTGTGTAGAAATTTCAATATTTAATAAAAATATGTGTAGAGACGTATTAATAAAACTTATATTTATTGTAAAATATCAATATTCAATGTAAATAAATAGTTACCGCACGATACTACAGATTTAAAAAAAGTATAAAAAATGTATACACTTTCTTATGATTTCATTATCCCGGGCAATCATCTTATTTTCATTGAATTAATATCCACGACATCTTAATATTACTTCAAATGTAGGGAAAATCCAAATACTTACTGGCAACCCCAACAAATCCTTCCCATCCGCTTGCAAGAGACAATCTCCGGTTGTCAAACCGGCGGAATCGGCTCGAGAACCGGATGTGACGTCATGGACCTAAAAAGTAAATTTATAATATTATTTTGAATGCGAAAGTTTTTAATGTTTATTACCCTATCCTATACATAATAATATACTTCGCATACTTCGATGACGAAGAGATTTGGAAGAAATATCCTTGACTCCCATTTTTAAATCATTATTTCAATATTTCCTGCCATTTTGCTCATATGCAATAGGTCAAGAGAAAGAATGCATTGAAATGTACAGCAGTGTACAGCAGCCAATGGTATAGTTATTTTACATGAAATAATTTTTAGTCTAAGGGAAACAAAAAGAATTTATCGTGTTCTGTCTAAAATATTTACATAATATTATATACCTACTCCCTAGAAAAATACAACGGAAACGATTTTGGCGCCAAATTATACATTTTCTATAGTTTATTTTATTGTTTTTTTTTTTCTTACCCAAGGATAAGGATCCCATAGTGTTCTTGTCAAACGAAAGCCTAGGCCTTCACCCTCATCTTCTGGAAGGTTTAACTGAAAAAAATAATATTTTTATATAGTTACGTGTTTATTTCATGAAAATAGTTACTTAGTTAGTTCTTTAAAAAGTGAATATAATTAGTTTATTTATTGATTTTATTTCATTTATACTACTAGCTGTGCTGCGCGGTTTCACCCGCATTGCTCCGCAGTCCGCTCCTGTTAAACCATCGTCGATAAATGGGCTATCTAACACCGAAATATAATTTTTCAAATCGGACCAGTTCCTGAGATTAGTGCGTTCAAACAAACAAACTCTTCAGCTTTATAATATTAGTATAGATACTTACAACAATAAGTCGCACCCCTGCTCTGAGTTCACCATCAAAAGAATCCATTCTGAAATAAAAATAAATAATTATTGTTTAAACAAAACACGCACTATAATATATTGAGGTATTATTACTACGTATAGAGGATCTGAAAAATAAATCATACACTTTGTAGATATTCTGCCTCTTATTACTTATAAATTAGAACCAATCAACAAATAAATATTGTTTATCTTATTAAAAAAATATGAATAAACTTATCAATTAAAACCAATCAATGTAACAAAAAAAAATTAGTTTGAGACGATTGACTCTAACTCGTGTTACAATTTACAAACAGTTTAGTAGCGATGTTCTCTCTAGTATGTAGTACATAGTAACTCAATTACATAATAAGATAAACACATGAAATTATTGTCTTGATAAGTGTTTAGTGTACAAAGCTTGAAATCATGTCCGTTTAAAGTGGGTCAAGGTTCTCTCTATACTATAAATCATTTAGCTTACAAAATATCATCAAAAAGAAGTCGCTTGTTGAAATAACTAATAATTATTTCTTTGAACTATTCAATATTCACAAATCACAAGCAAATACAGCCTACTTAATATTATAAATACGACAGATTGTTAGGAAGTGTATGTGTGTGTTTGTTACTCTTTCACGCAAATACTACTGAACCGATTACAGTGAAATTAAGCATACATATATAGAGGGTAACTTGAATTATCACATAGGATAGGTTTTATCCCGGAAATCCCACGGGAACGTGAACTATGCGGGGGTTTCTTTAAAAACGCGGGCGAAGCCGCGGGCGGAAATCTAGTAACTAATAATTATTTCTTTGAACTAACTATTCAGATTATATTCACATGCAAAATTTATACATACGTAATATTATTTAGCCTAGTAATATTATAGTCGTGAAAGTTTTGGTTCACGCGAAATCAAGAACGGATTTTGATTATATACTTACCGGTTATGAAGCTTATGTACCCAGAATAACACATATAAAGGAGTATCACCACATTAGTTATTCGATAAATTTATTGTAATACCATAGGTAATACTGTGGTATCACTACATAGTATAAAACAAAGTCGCTTTCCCTGTCCCTATGTATGTTTAAATCTTTAAAACTATGCAACGGATTTTGATGCGGTTTTTTTAATAGATAGAGTGATTCAAGAAGAAGGTTGATGTCATTGTTGTAGTATATACCTAATTTATTAGGTTTTAGACAAAGCCGACGGCGGAAAGCTAGTATAAGTATATGTATTTACGACTCCCAATCAAGATTCCAATCAGACAATATATTTTAAATATGTGGTTTTTACTAGGTCAACCAATTTTGATGAACTTTTCTCTTTTGAAAGGCACTTTTACATCTTTAGGTACTACTCAAATTTATGAGAAGCCTCAACCCGCGGCTTCGTTCAAGTGTTACCAAGATATACAGTCTGTAAGCTATACACTAAACCAGACTTTAATCTATCTTCGTATGAAATTTTATCGAAATCTGTTCAGCCATTTTTGCGTGAATGGTTTACACACATTCTCACACACTTTCGCGTTTATAATATAAAAAAAACTCACCTTTTTATTAATACAACACAATTATACTAGCACTCGATTTAAAAGCATTGATTAAACTGCAATATGTGATAGTTTATCGACATATGCGTGTAGTTTAGTGATGGGCGTTAAGAGATATCGATAACGATGTTTTCTGTACAACTCACAGGCATGTGTTAGATTTTAATATTAAAGTGAAACTTTTATTACATCGTCTCAAACTGTTTGGTCTGTGTAGCGCATGTCGCGTGTATCGCGGCTGCCGAGTAGGTATACCTACTCGGCAGCTGACTGTCACGCGACATGCGCTACACAAAGCAGTGTTCGGAACCGTTCGAACAGTTTCACTTTTACCGTGTTTTCATAAAACCACACAACATTTTTTATTATAAGTACCTACTTACACGATTTGATCGTAGACATATCACTCTATAAAATCTTCTTCCGTCTACCATCCTTTAACTATACACTCTGCATTGGTTAATTTATTCTTATTACTATGAAATTCACCAATACTTTCGAAAGTAAAAATTAAAACAGATTTATTAATCTATTTCAATTGAATAGATAGATAGGTTCACAACAAAAGTTGATTTTATTAATGCATAAATGATTATTTTTAATTTCATGTAAGTAAGTAGTGTATATGTATACTTTTAAATTTTAATCAATATAAATTAAAAACGTCGACAATTCGATTTCAGAATCTCTCGATACAGTTCTATCAATTGTACTTTTCCAGATACATGTCTCATTTCATATACATCATTATCGTCAACTATATCGATAAACTATCGACACCACACATCACTACACATACCAGTTTGCCTCAGAACATGGCCACGGCCTCAGTTGCAACATTTTGGTGCCCTTGTCTCTTCGCGTAGTAATATTTTGATTTTAAATCGAAGGTTACATTTTAGTTACATAAACTATAGATTTATAAAAGTGTAGTTTAACTGGGATAAAACAATTAAGCTGTGTTCAGGAATAATTTAGTTGTAATTTTTCAAGTTGAATCAGTAATGTAAAAGAATTTTTCAAATGAAATCAGTACCTAGTGAAAGTTTATTTTAAGTGTGCTAAATTTCATTGTAATCGGTTCAGTAGTTTATGCGTGAAAACCATACATACATACATAATTACAAACCTTTCCTCTTTATAATATTAGTTATATACTAAAACCTTCCTCAAAAACCACTATGTATTAAAGACAAATCTCTTTTATTCCTACGATTTAATTATATGTATAGTGATGACGTAAGGGCGCGGGCACACGATGCGTTGCGGCGCCGCACCGCAAAGATTTCACCGTGTCAGTGGGCACACGAGCGGTGCGGCGCCGTAACGTTGTTGTGTCGCAGCGGCGTCGTAGCAGCGTTGCACATCGTGTCCTTCCTTGTGACGAAAACAACTGAGCGGTGCCGCTCCGACGTCGCACCGCATTCACCCCTCCCCGCCTCGTCTTGGTGGTTACAAGTCCGGTGCGGCGCCGGAGCGCATCGTGTGACATGCCACAGATATTTCTATGTAAGACGACGCAGCGACACCGCTCCGGCGCCGCACCGCCGCCGCAACGCATCGTGTGCCCCCGCTCTAATTCATATTCATCTTTCGACTGTGGGTGGTTAGAGAAAGTTTTTGGCGCCTAATTGCTATATGTGACAGATGTGATGACAGTGACAGATGACCTTGTGAATAACGTACTCAGTCAGGTTTTTATTTTTTCAACTAATTTAACGAAGGTGATTAATAAGAAAAATCGTAATTTTCATAGTCGATATTTACTAGTTATTATTCTGTGATTTTTACCAGCATTTTTAAATTGGCGTCATATTTGAAAATTTACTTTTTAAGGAAATAATAATTAATCGAAGGAAAATCCCGTTCCTGTTTATTTTCCTGATTAACGGGACGAACATATCCCATCACCCATGTCATTTCACAGGTTTCAAACTATCTTTATGGCAATTTTCATCTAAATCGGTTCAGAGGTTTATGCGTAAAAAATAAACAGACATATTTTTCGCATTTATTATATTAACAGGATTATTTGTTATATTGGATAACCAGTTTTGAGCTAATGAAAAATAAAACACACATAAACAATAATTATTTATTTTTCTTATTCCTATATGGCGCTGGCAGTCGTAAGTGCACTGTGTTCACGTGTAGTTTCATGGAGTTGGATTGCGAAAAAGTTTTACCACAATGTGCACAGCCGTACGGTTTGATGCCCGTGTGTACCTAGAAATGAACAAACATAGAAATTATTTCACTTAAAATCATAAGGTCATACTTACATTTTTTTATTTGAATAAACGAAAAATGTTAATTTTTTTTCCAAATTTGATATTTTTATAAGTGGGTAGTTTGAAAATTTATTTCTACCCGCAAATAAAATAACAAGTACGAAGTAACAAGTACGAAATAATATAAAGTAATGAGTAATATAATTGTATGTATGTATGTATTAATACAAGCCAACTCACCCGGCTGTGCCTGTTGAGAGCCGCCTTGTGTTTAAACGCCTTCGGGCACCGCTCGCACTTGTATGGACACTCGCCCGTGTGCGTGCGTAAGTGTATCTGTTAATAAAGAGCGTGCGTGTCAGAAGTGAAACTTCTTTATCAAAATTAATGAAGTATTGCCATGACGCGACCCTGAATTTTACTTACAACGCGCTTACAGAAATTTCACTTCAATATTCACCAGATTTCTGACCACGTTTTGATAGAAAAACCCATCCTGGGTCTTCAATTAAAATTTCATTATAATCGCTTCAGTAGTTTATATACATGTTTATTAATATTTTCTCACCAACAAATATTGCTTGTTAATTATTTTATCGAACTGTAGTGTTAAATAATCTTTCTTTCCTTACCTGTAAACGTTGGTAAACGCTAAACTTTTTCGGACATTCGCTGCATTGGAATGGCTTTTCACCAGAGTGTATTCTTTGATGGCAAATAAGGGTGGCTTTTGTCTGAAAAAAAAAACGAAAAAAAAATATAGCTTTTTTATACTTTGTATTCTACAAACATACTAAGATCACATTTTTCATGATTTTTAGCCAATATGTATCATTAATTTCCACATTTCTACACAAAATCACCGTTTTTTCACCCCCAAAATTTTTTTTATATTTAGACCCATTTTTTTGTTATTTTACTTACAATACACTCCTTCCCGCAAATTTCACAAACAACCGTCTCTGGCCGTCGTTTCCCCGGTTTCGAGGGCTGTTTCATTTTGATACCCAAATGCACTCGCTGCACGTGTGTAGCGTGCGAGCGTGCGTTCGCGAATGACCTGTTACACTGTTTGTGGACAAAATATATAACAATTTATTTATTTATTCGTAATCATGCAGCATTACAGTAAATAACATTTATTTAGTTATTTATACAAAATATTTAGTTATTTATACAGAATTATGAGCCAATTAAGATTACAAGACAAGGTACAGTACAATTCACGAAAGATGACCACAAATGGCGGCTGTCTGCGCACGTTGACTCACGAAGAAAAGACATAAGACAAAATAATATTTTAATGTTGGTTAAATAATTTATTTTTTATTTATTTAAAATTAAATCCGCCCCCGCCTCACCTCGCACCTCCATAGGAACCTAAAATATGCCTTCTGCGCCGTGGTCATTCATGAATCTTACTGTACGTACGTACTTAAGTCAACGTACGAGCTTTTTAAATAATAATTCTAAATTCAAATTAAGTTTACATATATAAAATACATAAAACAATAAAAAAACTAAAGCGTTTCCTATTAACGTAATACTATGTATAAAAACTCACCTCAAAGCAAGTGACAGCGCCATCTAGCGGATGTTCTTTCGCATGTTTTTCCAACGTTTCTTCCGATTCGAATGCCTCTCCACATTCGGGACAAGGTCTAAAATTATACCAATATGTCTTTTAAAAATTCAAGACTTTAACGGATTCTAAATGCGATTTATTTATTACTAGCGGTCCGCCCCGGCTTCGCCCGTGGTACATGTTTACGTTTTCTCTACATAAAAACCATCCTCGTACTTCAAGGAATATAATAAAAAAAGAATTATCGAAATCGGTTCAGCCGTTCTCGAGTTATGCGCTTACCAACACATTTTGCGATTCATTTTTATATATAAGATTAGCTGCGCTCCGCGGTTTTACCCGCAGTGCTCCGCTCCTGTTGGTCTTAGCGTGATGATACATATTATACTAGTGGTCCGCCCCGGCTTCGCCCGTGGTACCTACATGTTTAAACTATCCTATCTCTCAAGTTGGATCGAACTGCACATGGTGTGCGAATTTTATTATAATCGGTTAAGTTGTTTAGGAGTCCATTGAGGACAAACATTGTGACACGAGATTTATATATAGCCTATAGCCTTCCTCGATAAATGGGCTATCTAACACCGAAAGAATTTTTCAAATCGGACCAGTAGTTCCTGAGATTAGCGCGTTCAAACAAACAAACTCTTCAGCTTTATAATATTAGTATAGATTTAAAACTCACCTCAACACCGGCACACACTTGCCGTCACCACTGTATGTCAAGTGACGTTTCAAAGCGTCATCACTTTTAAATTTAACACCGCATGTTTCACATGTATTCGCGTAATCTTCGATTGTCTGAAAAAAAATATATATATTAAAATGTTTGTGAATGTCAAAATATAGTAGTATGGGACGTTATCATAAAGCAAGCAAGCAATCTTAAAGCAGTATTAAATAATAAATAAATAAATATTTCAGGACAATTTTAACACACAGTACGATCTGATCCCATACTAAACTTTCGCTTGTGTTATGGAAACCAGATGGCTGATAAACATACATAAATAATTTTAAATAAATACTTATATAGATAATTAACACCCAGACACAGAGCAAACATCTATGTTCATCACGCAAATATTTGCCCCGGGTGGGAATCGAACCCACGACCTCTGGCTTGGAAGGCAGGGCCACTACTAACCAAGCCAACCAGTCAGTCATTAGTATTGTTTCCAGTGTGCAAAAATGACGATGAAAGTCGAATTTAATAAATAAACGTTTGAAATTCCTATCCTTTTTCCTACTAGTATTATAAATGCGAAAGTTTGTGAGGATGGATGTGTGTGTGTATGTTTGTTACTCTTTCACGCAAAAACTATTGAACCGATTACAATGAAATTTAGCACACATATAGAGGGTAACTTGGATTAACACATAGGATAGGATTTTAACCCGGAAATCCCACGGGAACGGAATCTATGCGGGTTTTTCTTTGAAAACGTGGGCGAAACCGCGGGCGGAAAGCTAGTAAGGAATAATTTACCTCATCAACATTCAAATGTGCCCTTTTCTTATGCATTCTCAAGCCATATTCACCGAGGAAAGATTCTCCACAGATATCGCACGAATTGTTCGTCGGATGCTGTAGTCTTATGTGTGTTAATTGGCTTGTCGATTTGCTGAAATTTGAATTTGAATTGTTGATTTGATGAAATTTGATTTGAATTTGATTGTTGATTTGATTTGAATTTCAATTATTGAATTGTCAAAAGTATTTGATTTCAATTGTTGAATTGAATTTGAATGTAAGGTAGGAAACCGGCACTTAGTTTTGAACTAATTAGTTTATTTTATAAATACGAAGTTGCATTTGTTCTGTTTGTTTTTCGTTGATTAGATTTTGTATTTAATGATATTTACAACTTTCAAATAACCAACTAATAAAATAAAAAAATTATTATAATCTTTCCTCTTGATAAATAATTTAGATAATTACTTACGAGAAAGATGCTCCACATATTTTACAGTCAAATGTGTATCCGTTATGCCATTTATTGTGTTCCTTCGCGCGATTACTGAAAAAAAAATATAGTTTCAATAGGTATATCCATACTAATAATATAAATGCGAAAGTAACTCTGTCTGTCTGTCTGTTACTCAATCACGCCTTAACTACTGAACCAATTTGCATGAAATTTGGTATAGAGATATTTTGATACCTGAGAAAGGACATAGGCTACTTTTTACCCCGGGAAATAGGATAGGTTTTATCCCGGAAATCCCACGGAAACGGGAACTATGCGGGATTTCTTTGACTGCGCGGGCGAAGCTGCGGGTGGAAAGCTAGTAAACTATATGTTTTACTTAATTCTTCCAATTAATTTATTTTGTCTTTAAAAAAAAAGAGCGTGTGTCTGCCGAACACATGTGTCAGATGTTAAACTTCATTTGCAAGATTCAAAGTTACCAAAATCGTCGCTTTACTCCATAACGTGACGGCATTGCCATGACGCGACCTTGAAATTTTACTCTCAACGCGCTTAAAGAGGTTTCACTTCAAAATCGGTCCAGCCGTTCTCGAGTTAAATACATTTGGCTATTCATTTTACCCACAGAATAATCCATACTTAATAATATAAATGCGAAAGTAACTCTGTCTGTCTGTCTGTTACTCAATCACGCCTAAACTACTGAACCAATTTTCATGAAATTTGGTATGAAGGTATTTTGATACCCGAGAAAGGACATAGCCTACTTTTAATCCCGGGAAAATGACGCAATCCCGGAAATCCCACGGGAACGGGAACTATGCGGGTTTTTCTTTGACTGCGCGGGCGAAGCCGCGTGCGGAAACTAAGTATTAAATAAGTATTATTCTTAAATTTAAATTAACTCACGTTGACCTAGACACGTGGTCACACAGCTTACAAACATACTTCCTCTGGTGCGAAGTTATCATATGAGCCCTGAGCGCTTTTTCCTCCGACCAGACGGACAGACAAACGTCGCATACGTAGTTGCCTCTACTCTGGAAATAAGTTTAATTATGTTACTAAATAGTGTATAGTCTAACAAGAGTGTGTCCCGAGCACACGTGTCAGAAGTGAAACATCTTTGGCAAAATTCAAAGATACCAAAATCGTCGCTTTACTCTACGGCGTTACGGTAATGCCATGATCTTGAAATATTACTCTCAATGCGTCTAAAGAAGTTTCACTTCAAAAACATTTATATGACGAAACAGTGACACAAAAAATATACATTTTATGCTTGTAAATATATCTTGAAAATTCTAATGAGACTAACCATCAGAAACTTAGGAAATTCATATCAATCAAAAATAATATTCAAAATTGGTAAACCTAGTCTAAAGTTCTCAGGTAAGAGCAAGCGCGCACGAGCAACTTTGTCTCCGCAACTATTTTGTCTCCGCAACTATTTTGTCTCTCCACCGATGGGCTAGTATGAAAGTGCGCGCACGTAGCGACGCAACTCCCCATACAATTGATGGGAGAGACAAAATAGTTGCGGAGACAAAGTTGCTCGTGCGCGCCAGCTCTAAGACTCTAAAAAAGATATAGGGCTGATTTTTCAATCCTTGGTTAAAACTTATTTGTCGCATAATGTATAAATCCACCATTTTAAAAACGTATTCTAATTGCCCGTATTTGACAGTTTAGGTGACATTTTAATATTATCGTGTAATACTTTATTGGGCGGATAAGTTTTATTTTATCCAAGCATTGAAAAATCGGCCCTTAGTCAAATTGGAAATCCCCTGTCAGTTGAACAGTGTGTTAAAAATAATATTTATATTTAAAGACTTTTAAACAACTCATCTTTGGCATTCATGTATCGTTAAAATCCACTTAAAATCCATACTAATATTATAAATGCGAAAGTAACTCTGTCTGTCTGTCTGTTACTCAATCACGCCTAAACTACTGAACCAATTTTCATGAAATTTGGTATGGAGATATTTTGATACCCGAGAAAGGACATAGGCTACTTTTTATCCCGGGAAAATGACGCAATCCCGGAAATCCCATGGGAACGGGAACTATGCGGGTTTTTCTTTGACTGCGCGGGCGAAGCCGCGGGCGGAAACCTAGTTCTGAATAAAGGCAATTTAAATGTTAATTTTTTTCCAAATAACAAATACAAATAAAGCAGCACACGCTATACATACCGGGTCATGCCGCATCATATGATTCTTATACGTCTTATGTGTGATAAACCCTTTATAACATTTATCACATTTAAAATACGAGTTCAAATAATTAAACGAATTCTTCCTAGCTTCTATTTCTTGTATTTGTTCTTCCTTTGTTAAAATAATAACTTCAACATTGAAATCTTCGAATTCCTTCTGCGTGTTATCAATTTCATTATCGCTATATGAAAGTAAATCTAAATCGTTGTCTTCATATTTGATTTCTACATACTCTTTCTTCTTATGTCTTCTCTTTTTTGGTTCTTCAATCTCTTCTTTAATCTCTACTTCTTCCTTTATCTCTGTTTCGTTATATTCTATGTCTATTGTTGTTGTGTTTGTTGTTATCGTTAATTGGTTGAGATTTAACGGTTTAGCGAGGTTGAGTAGATCTGTTATCGTTATCTGGAATGTTAAATTATTGGAATTAATAATATTTCAGGACATTTTTAACATGCACAAAAGGCAGGCGCCTTTCTTGAGGTCGTGGGTTTGATTCCCACATAGGGCAAATATTTATGTGATGAACATTGATGTTTGCTCTGTGTCTGGGTGTTTATTATCTATATAGTTATTTATTTAAAATTATATATGTATGTTTATCAGCCATCTGGTTGCCATAACACAAACAAAAGCTTAGTATGCAATCAGATTGTGCTATGTGTGAAAATGCCCTGAAATATTTATTTATATAATATGTAGAGTGATCTATAAAATTAAATCAACTCACCCCACCCTGTTCTTCGCACATATATCTCAAAGTATCTTGTGTGTTACAGCATTTGTTTTTAAACAGCATACATTTGATGAGTTGAGCCCTGCAGTAAGTACATAGGTATTGTGGTAGGCCATCGTTTATGGACATCTGTAAAAAAGATAGAATTTTATTCATAAACTAGTGGGCAGCTCCGGTACCTGTTTACGTTTTCTCGCCATAATAACCATCCTCGTACGTCAAGGAATATTATAAAAAAAGAAACAACGAAATCGGTTCAGCCGTTCTCGAGTTATGCGCTAACCAACACATTAACCAACAAATAAATAAATTTGAATTTGAATTTTGCGATTCATTTTTATATTATAGACTAGATGTGCCTCGCGGTTTTACCTGCTTTGCTCGGCTCCTATTTTATTTTATACACTTTATTGGAGTAAAATCATTAAATTAAAAGAAACAATAAAAATATGGTAAAAGAAAGGTAGCAAAATTAGCGGCCTTATCACTAAGCAGTGATCTCTACCAAGCAACCACGGTGAGAAAGGTAAAATAGCGAAACATTTAATAATAATGGTCTTAGCTGATCTTAGCGACTGTCTGTTGATACATAACAAATAATATAGAGCCTTCCTTAATAAATAAACTACCTAACCCGTAATTAGATCGTTCAATCGTAAAATTTTTAAATTTTAAATAATATGTAATTAACGCAATATGAAAGTACTTGTAAAATAAAATATTTAATATGTTGTTTTTGTGTAAAGCTCGTTTATAAGCAGATAAATACTTTTATTTATATATTTTTTCATTAAAATACATATGGTTAACTTACCTGACTTCCAGTTAGAAATTCATATGCTGCCACCAATTCATATTTACTTAATTTAAATAATTGCACATTATCAAACACTAAACACACACGGCACGCTATTAATTCACTCATTTTTTATTAAATTTACAACTAAATATTAAATAATACTGTTATTGTTTTCATAAGATACAGAGCACACAACAGGTAGAGGCTGGAAACAAAATGGTGTCATTCAAAAGGTACACCGAGGTCGCTTAATTAAATTATCGATTACTCTCTCTATTTTAACCTTTGCTATGCTGACCTATATTAAAAAAAAAATACTCATTTATGTACGATCAGTTATAAGATTATTTTATTTGATTAAGAAATAGTACATACATATTACAATTTGAATAAAAACTTTTTGTTGGAAATGAAATGTCTGTTGTTTAACTATACTATTTTTATGTATGGTACCAACATTAAGAAAAGTAATACTGCGTTCAGTAATTATAACTTCTTTTGTTGATATAACGCAATAATGTTAAGATTAATGTTAAGAGAAAAACAAAACGAAATTATATTTATGATTTGTATTTCAATTAATATTTTTGATGTAAGAATGTATACAGCAATGATAGGTATTAATTTAAATGTAACAGCAAATATCCCGGTATCCAGATTCTATGAAACAAAATTATTTACAGATAGCAACACTATTCATAACTCACATTTCACAACAAATTTTTCGGGATCCGAATTTTACGGACAGAATTTTTATGTGAAACGGAGGTCAATAAATACACACATGCACCTAAAAACTTGACAAACGTATTAAATGATAATTAAAAATGGACGTAAACATAACAAATAATGAAATAGACAACACAGTTGTTAGCAATGAAGTTAAACCTGAAATGGATGTGAATAATCGTATTTGCCGTTGTTGTCTATCCACTGAACGGCGTATGGCTAAAATCAACAACTTTCGGTATCTGTTTATGGATTTAGCTGATATTATTGTAAGTACTATTTATTTTAAAGCTCCAATTTTAACTCTGTTTCGACTTCCATAGTGGTAAGTAGAGTTGATCAATAGCTTACCGGTGATGCACTTTGTTTTTATTATACTGGCTGCGCTTCGTGGTTTCACCCGCGTGGCTCTGCTCCTGTTGGTCTTAGCGTAATGATATAATATAGCCTTCCTCGATAAATGGGCTATCTAACACCGAAAGAATTTTTCAAATTGGACCATTTCCTGAGATTAGCACGTTCAAACAAACAAACTCTTCAGCTTTATAATATTAAGTAAAGATTTGATGAATAAACATGTACATAATTTATATATTTTATATTAAACTAGCGGTCCGCCCCGGCTTCGCCCGTGGTACCTACATGTTTACGTTTTCTCCACATAAGAACCATCCTCGTACTTCAAGGAATATAATAAAAAAAGAATTATCGAAATCGGTTCAGCCGTTCTCGAGTTATGCGCTTACCAACACATTTTGCAATTCATTTTTATATATAAAGACTAGCGGTCCGCCCCGGCTTCGCCCGTGGTACATATTTACGTTTTCTCTACATAAAAACCATCCTCGTACTTCAAGGAATATAATAAAAAAAGAATTATCGAAATTGGTTCAGCCGTTCTCGAGTTATGCGCTTACCAACACATTTTGCGATTCAATTTTATATATAAGATTTTTACCTTTAAATTTTCTGTCTTTCTTTTAAAAATAAATGTATTTTATTTCTTTCAAGTTTCTATCAACAAAAGACAACACATTTAAAACCATATTATACTAGAAATCACTTACTTATTTATTTAATACATAACGATCCAGGTGACAGACTCGGACGGTCTTCCGCAATGGATCTGCTGGGAGTGTGCGGCGTTACTCAGAAAGTGTGTGCGTTTCAAGCAGAAAGTGCTGAAAGCTCATACTGTGCTGTACGACTATCATGGACGCTGCGTTCCGGTGGGTTATCTTATATTACTTTGCATTTTTATTTAAAATTATATGTATACTAGCTTACCGCCCGCGGCTGCGCCCGCTTTGTCTAAAACCTAATAAATTATATACTAAAACCTTCCTCTTGAATCACTCTATCTATAAAAAAAACCGCGTCAAAATCCGTTGCGTAGTTTTAAAGATTTAAGCATACAAAGGGACATAGGGACAGAGAAAGCGACTTTGTTTTATACTATGTAGTGATATAGTTTAGTGATATATGTTTATCAGTCATTTGGTTTCCATAACACAAGCGAAAGCTTAGTATGGGATCAGATCGAACCGTGTGTAAAAATGTCCTGAAATATTTATTTACATACTAGCGGTCGCCCCTTGTACATATTTCGCAATAAAAAGTGGCCTATGTCCTTTCTCGGGTATCAAAATATCTCTAATACCAAATTTCATGCAAATTGGTTCAGTAGTTAAGGCGTGATTGAGTAACAGACAGACAGACAGAGTCACTTTCGCATTTATAATATTAGTATGGATGTGCTATTTATTAAATAGGTTTGAAGTTGGTGCCGAACATTAAGCACTTAGTATTAAGCCCGTGCACCGACATCAAACCTTTTTAATAAATAGCACATATAAATAATATGTAGTAAATAATAATGTCAAATCTTTTTTATTTCTTACTTTTCCGTTTTTGAAGTCGGTTGTTTTTAACGCAGTTATTTTTATTAGTGAATATTAAGCTTTCCATGCGATGAGAGCTTTTTATGAAAATTAAGCTCTCCATGTGATTAGAGCTTTTTGTGAAAATTTAGCTTTCCGTGCGAATAGAGCTTTTTGTGAAAATTAAGCTCTCCATGCGATTAGAGCTTTTTGTGAAAATTAAACTCACCGTGCGATTAGTTTTTTTGTGAAAATTAAGCTCTCCGTGCGATTAGAGCTTTTTTGTGAAAATTTAGCTTTCCGTGCGAATAGAGCTTTTTGTGAAAATTAAGCTCTCCGTGCGATTAGAGCTTTTTGTGAAAATTAAGCTCTCCATGCGATTAGAGCTTTTTGTGAAAATTAAGCTCTCCGTGCGATTAGAGCTTTTTGTGAAAATTAAGCTCTCCATGCGTTTAGAGCTTTTTGTGAAAATTAAGCTCTCCGTGCGATTAGAGCTTTTTGTGAAAATTAAGCTTTCCGTGCGATATGAGCTTTTTGTGAAAATTAAGCTCTCCATGCGATTAGAGCTTTTTGTCAAAATTAAGCTCTCCGTGTGATTAGAGCTTTTTGTGAAAATTAAGCTCCGTGCGATTAGAGCCTTTAATGAAAATTAAGCTCTCCATGCGATTAGTTTTTAGTGAATATTAAGCTTTCCGTGCGATTAGAGCTTTTTATGAAAATTAAGCTCTCCGTGTGATTAGAGCTTCTTGTGAAAATTAAGCTCTCTGTGTGATTAGAGCTTCTTGTGAAAATTAAGCTTTCCGTGTGATTAGAGCTTTTTGTGAAAATTAAGCTTTCCGTGCGATTAGAGCTTTTTGCGAAAATTAAGCTCTCCGTGCGATTAAAGCTTTTTGTGAAAATTAAGCTTTCCGTGCGATTAAAGCTTTTTATGAAAATTAAGCTCTCCGTGCGATGAGAGTTTTTTGTGAAAATTAAGCTCTCCGTGCGATTAGAGCTTTTTTGTGAAAATTTAGCTTTCCGTGCGATTAGAGCCTTAAATGAAAATTTAGCTCTCCATGCGATTTTATGCGGTTATCAATTCGGCCGGTATATTTTTTTTTTATGTATGTACACCGATTACTCCGAGGTTTCTGAACCGATTTACGTGATTCTTTTTGTTCGATGCGGGTTGGTGTCAATTGGTCCCATAAATTTTTTTTTTCGGATAGGCCCAGTAGTTTTTATTTTATGAGCATTTTTGTCTGTACTTGATGACTAAGTTGATATGTAGCAAGTAACTTTGATTCACTTCGTAACCGATTGAGCTGAAATTTTGTATACGTATTGTATACGTAAATTTGATAGCGATGAAACATTATCATGACATGAAGCTGATTTGATGATGGAATCGAAAGGTGGCCATAGGAACTCAGTAATATATTGACTCAACTTTATCGAGCTTGGGCTCGTTTGATTCGTGTTGAAAAATACACTAAAAAGTATTAAATAAAAATAACTGCGTTAAAAACAACCGACTTCAAAAACGGAAAAGTAAGAAATAAAAAAGATTTGATATTATTAACTACTACATAATATTATTGTACATATTTCGCAATAAAAAGTGGCCTATGTCCTTTCTCGGGTATCAAAATATCTCTATACCAAATTTCATACAAATTGGTTCAGTAGTTAAGGCGTGATTGAGTAACAGACAGACAGACAGAGTTACTTTCGCATTTATAATATTAGTATGGATTGTTATAAAATTTTAAAGAAGAGAAAGCTTTATAATATTAAGTATAGGTATCATACAATATATTGCGGTTCATTATTTATTGTCTTAACGAAAAAATTAATAATAAAAAACATTATTTTTCCTTAAAAAAAAAAACAGATAATATTCTATTGTGTTTATGTATATACAGTTAACTTACAGTTCGCGATAGACGGCCAAGATCCAGAATTGACAAAATTTTCCGCGCCCCATTTAAAAACGACGAAAACGCTTTATTTTGACACTGTTAAAAGTAAGCCGGGATTCCATAGTGTTTTACAGGTAAGTAAAAATAAATTAACTAATAACAGCTAATTACATATTTGGAAGTATGTTTTTATGCAAAAATTTTAGAGATATCATTAAGAAAAAAGGTCGATCACGAAGTTGGACTCGATTGTACCTAATCAATTTTTTTTTAATTCTTAAAATATTTTCATATATTATTATCTGTTACTGTATATTTTTATTGACAGATGAGCTTGATGTATATTTTTTAATTTTTTTGAAGCAATTTCATGCTGTTGTTTATACAGGGTGTCCCACTATCGGTTACTAAGCGTGAAGAGACTCGTAGTCTTGCATACACTGATCACGTAAAAAATACTTAAACAACAAAATTACGCCAAAAATTTTTTGCTAAATTTTTCCTAAAAATTCATGTTCTCTTCTCTAGCTTCGCGCAGTTGGCATATACCGCTTCTCTAATGTATTTGCATTTTTTCTATGAAAACATAATATTAAACGATAGCTCACGTGCGGGTTGCAAAGTTGGGCGGATTGCTTGTTGTGGGTGTACACAAAGAGTTTTAAGAATTCATCTATTTGAAAAAAAAATGCATCTGGAATTTTATAAGTATTTTTTACGTACTCAGCGTATGCAAAACTGTAACCTCCATTGAGCTTAGAATACCGACGGTGGGATGCCCTGTTGCACAGATTTTGTTCGTGGTGTCCTCTCTATAATAATACCTCAATGATTCCAGCATGAGAAGATAACAAACGACTCGCCGTTATTTCATTTGGAAATACCTCATTTAACCAACTGTGAACAAATCAACGATGTTCTGGTTAAAAGTGAAGATTTGATGAATGACGGCTATGATCTGGTGCCCATGGACGATTTTGTGTAAGTCTTTAGTTGTTTATAAGGTTGTTTGAATGTGGGAATCTCAGAAACTTTCACCTGGGTTTTATTTAACCCAGGTGAAAGTTCCTAAAAAAAGATGCGGCACTCGGGGACTGCCGCGGTAAAGCTATTGCATGCTATGCCTTCAAGCCACACCTCCGCGCCCGTCCCCGTGGGGAGCGTGAGGTTTTTTTCGTTACGGAATTTCTGGATTCGGTCCCCGCGCTCACGGCCCGCGATAGAAGCTATGCAATAGCTTAAAAAAATGTTGTTCTAAATAAAAAAAATGTGTGCGTGTACTAGAGTACACACGTAAGAAGTGAAACTTCTTTATGTCCTTATTTTTCAAAAAATAATTTACTATATACAATATTAAAGAAATACGTTAGTCACACGCTCGTCGCTACCTACTTAAATATTTACACCGGCCGCTGCTGCAACTCGCTCGCTTCGCTCGCTCGGCTCGTGCGGTAGTTCAAAAGTTAACCTAAGATGCTCGTCGCTTCGCTCCTTGCTACCTATTTGAATATTTACGCCGGCCACTGCCGTTTTCAGCTTATAAAGGATTTCGACTTAGGCGGATTTTGATTGGACAGAGAGTTTGAGGTTTATTCTTATAAATTTTGAATTCATAAAATTATAATTTAACACCTGACACCAATCAAGCAAACACGTGTTTACGTGAGTCATAGATTTATTATCGTATACTCCTAAAATGTTTTCTAAGAAACAATAGTGTACTTACATTGTCGGCACGTTCTTAAAGTCGGTAACTTATTTTTGTTCGAACAATAGAGGTAATAAATTCCTAATGATCAAGTTGTAAAGGTTGTAAAATAAAAAATATTCTATATTAAAACGTAACTATATATAATATGTGCGTCATTAATTTCTGACTGTTTCGAAATTTGGTGCAAAATAAAATAGTGTGTAAATAAAATTTGTAAAAAATCAATAAAATAAAACAATTGAGTAAAGATCTATAGGCATATTATGTATGTATTTATACAAGATATATTATATATTTATACAAGGAACTTCTCAACGTGTTATCTATGAAATTATACTTTTACTCAATTGTTTAATTTTATTTACACACTGTTTTATTTTGCACCAAATCTCGAAACAGTCAGAAATTAATGACGCACATAGTACATAATATATACATATTAAGACAGAGATGAAAAATAAATAACATGATCACGCCCACGTGTTGGTGTTTTAAAAAATTCAATCAAAAACTGAGAATAACTGTAAATATTTTAGAATTAGAAAAATAAATATGTACCACATTAACATTCAAGTACTTATTAGAAAAAATTTATACATAATTCCACCCACGTGTTAGTGTGTCTATACATATTATAATAAAATTGAAAAAATTGAAAAATACAATCAAAAAGTGAGGTTAATTTTAAATAACTTAGAAAAATAAATACCATAATTACACCTAAGTAAAATGTTACGAGTAGGTACGCGTAACGCAAAAATGTCACGCGCGCGGCGTAACGCAAAAAATGTCTCACAAAATTTTTGTCCACCCCCGATAAAGAAGTTTCACTTCAAAAAATGTTATGTGGTTTTATGAAACCACGGTAAAAGTGAAACTGTTCGAACGGTTCCGAACACTGCTTTGTGTAGCGCATGTCGCGTGACATGGTATACCTACTCGGCAGCCGCGATACACGCGACATGCGCTACACAGACCAAACAGTTTGAGACGATGTAATAAAAGTTTCACTTTAAAAATTCTATTGTGGAAGTGCGAAAAATGAAGTACATATATATATTTCTATAGCTCATGTGTTATTCTGACAAACATACATCCTCACAAACTTTCGCATTTATAACAAACACTAGCTATGCTCCGCGGTTTTACCCGCATTGCTCCGCTCCTGTTAGTCTTAGCGAGATGATATTATATATCCTATAGCCTTCCTCGATAAATGGGCTATTTAACACCGAAAGAATTTTTCAAATCGGACCCGTAGATCTCGAGATAAGCGCGTTCAAACAAACAAACTCTTCAGCTTTATAATATTAGTAACTATAGATTTAATGTTTTTACAAAATTTTCAGATCAAGTGAAACAGAAGACACGGATAACAAAGAATACAAGCAAGAGCGAAAGAGAAAGGTGAAGGGGAAAATAAAAATTGAAAACGATAAGAGTGATGATGTAGAGTGAGTTTTCTTATTTATTTTTTATAATAAAATACTTTGATAATAATAATATAGCCTGCATGTTAATGAAATAAAAAGTATTTTTGGCATTTAAAGTGGCTGACATTGTTTTAAAAATGTATACATGAGTTAAAAAAAAAATAAAAACATCTATTTTATTGATGTATTCTTCTAGTAAAATGTATTTGTATGATGTGATTATATAAAACTAGCTTAGTGCCCGCGGCTTTGCCCGCGCAGTCAAAGAAAAACCCGCATAGTTCCCGCTCCCGTGGGATTTCCGGGATAAAACCTATCCTATGTCCCGGGGTAAAAAGTAGCCTATGTCCTTTCTCGGGTATCAAAATATCTCTATACCAAATTTCATGCAAATTGGTTCAGTAGTTTAGGCGTGATTAAGTAACAGACAGACAGACAGAGTTACTTTCGCATTTATAATATTAGTATAAGTATGGAAGTATGGATTTTATATACATGCATGTATGTAGACATACATTTGAAAAATTGAAATAATTTCTACCTTTTTGTTAGTGTTATGACGATTCAAAAGTGCTTCTAGAAGAAGACTAATTGAATAAATAATATTTTACTTTGAATTTATTTAAATATTTAATTATTTCATATAATATTATTTTCAGTACTAATGAAAAACCCAAGCGACGAACGCGCACAGCGAAATTGGATATAGATGAAACGAAAATAAGAATTATCAAATTAGACCCTATTGAGCAGTTGAAGGAAAGAGAGGTAAGTTTTATCCTACTAATATTATAAACTAGCTGTGCCGCGCGGTTTTACCCGCATTGCTCCGCTCCTCTTGGTCTTAGCGTGATGATTCACAGCCTTCCTCGATAAATGGGCTATCTAACACTGAAAGAATTTTTCAAATCGGACCAGCAGTTCCTGAGATTAGCGCGTGCAAACAAACAAACTCTTCAGTTTTATAATATTAAAATAGATTAAATTGATATTAGTTGAACAATGTAACAAAAAAGACTGCTAATATCATAAAGCATAACCAACAGGAGCGGGTGAAACCGCGGAGCGCAACTAGTTTTTGTATAATTATGAATCTTAGGGCCGATTTTTCAATGTTTGGATAAAACTTATCCATCCAATAAAGTATTACACGATAATATTAAAATGTCACGTAAACTGTCAAATACGGGCAATTAGAATATGTTTTTAAAATGGTAGTTTTATACATTATTCGACGAATAATTTTTAACCAAGGATTGAAAAATCAGCCCTAATTCAAAAATCAATAAGTAGTAAATAATAAAATTTTACAGAAAGAATGTAAAGCTCAAACGTTGCCGTTCCACTGCAAGCTATGCTATCAAGGCTTTAGCTTTGAGTCGAAGCTACAAAACCACATGAAGAAACATAGCCCGGTGAGTGTATTAATAAACTTGCTATTGGCTAATTGTAAAGTCAGCCGTTTAATTAACAGCCTAGGATTTGATTCTATTTTATACTATTTTTCTTTGTTGGTTTATGAACCAAAGATAGTTTTATTCTATTTGGTCGTCGCAGTAATGTTCAAACCCTGTACCCTTTTAAAAAATGCCTTTTTTCTAAAAAAGTGCGAACTCTAAAACTATAATTTTAACTCAAACTCAAAAGAAAATTGATACTATCAAAGCTTCATTTTTATTTTTTTATGCTTATAAATTAGAAATTCGACCACGAGTCGTGATTTGAATCCTGCGTAATGAACCAATGTTATCTACTCTGTAAAGATTTCTCAAAATTGTCAAATTTTTATCCTTTTCTTTACATAAATATATGTATATTAATATAAGTGTACTCTATGCAGTACACACTTACAGATTATTTTTCCTATATCTATAATATGATCTATTTATTAATTAATTACATATTAACATACATATTTACATACATTTTTCTATTCTTTATAAATTTTAATTTATATACATATTTATCTAAATTATTATTCACAGTCCCGAGGCCCATACAAGTGTACTCTCTGCAGTACACACTTACCGACCAACTACAGTCTGTCTGTACACTCTTTAGTACACACTCGTCGTTTTGAATGTTTGAAGTGTGGCAGACGAATGCTGGACAAGGATTCGATTGTTAATCATTATAGGTGAGTAGTTATAGCAGTGAAATGTCAAGCGTCATGGCAATACCGTCACGTCATGGAGTAAGGCGAAGGTTGCCTCGCAGAGATGGCTTTGAGCCATAAGGCCACATTTTGTACATTTTGAATGGTTATGTTATACTTTTATTTTATAAGACTGTTGTACAATAAAGAGTTAATAAATATAAATAAATAAATAAGGCGACGATTTAAGTATCATTAACTAGCTGTGCTCCGCGATTTTACCCGTAGTGCTCTGCTCCTATTGGTCCTAGCGTGATGATATATAGCCTATAGCCTTCCTCGATAAATGGGCTATCTAACACCGAAAGAATTTTTCAAATCGGACCATTAGTTCCCGAGATTAGCGCGTTCAAACAAACAAACTCTTCAGCTTTATAATATTAGTATAGATTAGGTTCTGTTATACAAAGTGATAAATGGTCAGATTTTCCTATTTATTAAGTTATTATGTATAATAGCAGTGAAATTTCAAGGTCGCGTCATGGCAATACCGTCACGTCATGGAGTAAGGCGACGATTTAAGTATCATTAACTAGCTGTGCCCCGCGGTTTTAGTAATTAATCTATAGTAATTGAATTTAATTGTCGTCTTGAAATTTTACTCTCAACGCGCCTGATGAAGTTTAACTTCAAAAAGCTAAAAAAAAAGCATGAATTAATAAGATTATTTCATGAAATTATTGTATTTATGTAGCCTTGATAAGTGTACAAAGTCAGTCTAAATTAAAATTGTCCGTTTAAAATAGTTTTTGTGTAAAAGAATTAAAAATGTACATGCAAAAACACAATTATTTCCTCTTTATAACTTTAGACACAGTGTCACTGAAATAAATCAAATGTATAATAATTTTTCTTATAATAAACTAGCCCTCCGCCCCGGCTTCGCCCGTGGTACATATTTCGCAATAAAAAGTAGCCTATGTCCTTTCTCGGGTATCAAAATATCTCCATACCAAATTTCATGCAAAATTGGTTCAGTAGTTTAGGCGTGATTCAGTAACAGACAGACAGACAGAGTTACTTGCATTTATAGTATTAGTATGGATAAATATGCGTTTTTAAGTAATAGTCCGGGATACATCGCCCATTTTTGCAAGTGATTACTATCAAGCTAATTTTTCGTGAGTAGCTTTATTTTGATGAGATGCCCAATAATTTCATGTACAAAACTCTCGATTGTGGTAGCTACCAGAGGAAACAAGGATAAAATATTTTGATTTGATGGTTCTCAAATATTATTTACTAACTGAATGTTTTTTTTTTGTTCAATCTCAAGATAATTATCTAAATTATTCGAAAAAATATTTGTCCTACAAAATCTATGGTTTGATCAAAGAGTCCCCCTTTCCAATGTGTATCGATAACGAAGTCATCATAAATGATTAGTAACCAGCTGATTTTTTTATTTTCACTTATTTAATACTTATATAATTCAACAGACATATTGTCCTACAAATTGCGTAATAAATATTTGAGAACCGTCAAATCAAAATTTTTTATCCTTGTTACCTCTGTAAGCTACCATAATCGAGAGTTTCGTACATGAAATTATTGGGCATCTCATCAAAATAAAGCTACTCACGAAAAATTAGCTTGATAGTAATCACTTGCAAAAATGGGCGATGTATCCTGGACTATAAGATTTTCAATTAAATAATTGAAAAAAATATATATTTATTTATTTTAAATGATTTTGTTTCCATTTTCAGATCAGAACACGAAGGAATTACATCCGTGTTCACTTGCCATGTGTGCGGGAAGATATTTAAGTGAGTTAATATTATTTACTAGCTTAATACCGCGGCTTCGCTCGCTTTGTCTAAAACCTAATAAATTGTATACTAAAACCTACCTCTTGAATCACTATTAATTAAAAAAACCGCATCAAAATCCGTTGCGTAGTTTTAAAGATTTAAGCATACAAACGGTCAGAGAAAGCGACTTTGTTTTATACTATGTAGTGATATGTTACTTGACTGACCAACGGGTTTGGTTTGAAACCCAGCCTTTCAAGCCAGAGGTCGTAGGTTCGATTCCCATCCGAGGCAAATATTTGTGTGATGAACATAGATGTTTGCTCCGTGTCTCGGTGTTAATTATCTATATGAATATTTATTTAAAATTATATATTACGTATGTTTATCAGCCATCTGGTTTCCATAACACAAGCGAAAGCTTAGTATGGGATCAGATGGTGCCGTGTGTGAAAATTGTCCTGAAATATTTATTTATATTATTTTACTAGCGGTCCGCCCCGGCTTCGCCCGTGGTACATATTTACGTTTTCTCTACATAAGAACCATCCTCGTACTTCAAGGAATATAATAAAAAAAGAATTATCGAAATCGGTTCAGCCGTTCTCGAGTTATGCGCTTACCAACACATTTTGCGATTCATTTTTATATATAAGATTTTGTACAGCAATCACAAAACTCTCCGAGGACACATAAGGAATCATCATTCCGGTGGTCGAGCAAAATGTGACCAGTGTGGAAAGACCTTTATAAATAAAGACGCGCTTGAAGAACATCTTCTGTGAGTATATTATATATAAGAAAAACCCGCAAAGTTCCCGTTCCCGTGGGATTTCCGGGATAAAACCTATCCTATGTCCCGGGGTAAAAAGTAGCCTATGTCCTTTCTCGGGTATCTAAATATCTCTATACCAAATTTCATGCAAATTGGTTCAGTAGTTAAGGCGTGATTGAGTAACAGACAGACAGACAGAGCTACTTTCGCATTTATAATATAAGTATGGATAAATAAAAAATAGTTTTTTTTTTAAATAAAACATTTTTGAAGTGAAACTTTATAAGGCGCGTTGAGCAATACCATCACGTCATGGAGTAAGGCGACGATTTTGGTATCTTTGCTTCTTGCCAAAGTAGTTTCACTTCTGACACACGCTCTTTTTCTGTTAAATTAATATAACATATTTTTTTGTAATTTACAATGCGTAAAAATCGGCTGTTTTTAATGATGATAAAAGACAGAGAACAGGAAATCTAATTTTGTGTTGTTTTATCGCATAATTTGCAATGTCTCTGTCAATTTAATAAGTTCTCTCAATCTTTAGTATTACTTACTCTTTTTAAGGGTTTTTTTTAAGTTAAAAATATTATGTTTATCCTGTAGTTTTAATTTTTTTTAAGTCTTCCCATAATATAGCATTTATCGCGCACAACAATATTTTCATATTTAAATAATTTCAATCGATACCATATAACCTTTATCCTACAGAAATAAATAAATAAAAAATACCCCTTTAGTAAAAAAAATATCTCTTCAGCATACACGAAGGCGTAAAAAACCACGAGTGCCCGGTATGCCACAAGCGTTTCCGCACACGGCATCAAGTGCGAAACCATCAGACGAAGCACAGCGACCGCAAAGACTTCTACTGCGTCGAGTGCGACGTGCGGTGAGTCGATACACACAAACACACACACACACACAAACGTATATATACTTCACACACACACACAAGCGTATATATACTTCACACATACACAAACACGCATTTATACTTCTTTCAACATGTTATATCCCACTATAACGTGATATATCCGACCCGAACACGTTATATGTGACTACAAAACGTTGTATCCGACCACAACATGTTATAAGTCAATACAACATGTTATATCCGACCACAACACGTTATAAGTCGCTACAACATGTTATATCCGACCACAACACGTTATAAGTCAATACAACATGTTATATCCGACCACAACACGTTATAAGTCAATACAACATGTTATATCCGACCACAACACGTTATAAGTCGCTACAACATGTTATATCCGACCACAACACGTTATAAGTCAATACAACATGTTATATCCGACCACAACACGTTATAAGTCGCTACAACATGTTATATCCGACCACAACACGTTATAAGTCAATACAACATGTTATATCCGACCACAACACGTTATAAGTCAATACAACATGTTATATCCGACCACAACACGTTATAAGTCGCTACAACATGTTATATCCGACCACAACACGTTATAAGTCAATACAACATGTTATATCCGACCACAACACGTTATAAGTCGCTACAACATGTTATATCCGACCACAACACGTTATAAGTCACTACAACATGTTATATCCGATCACAACAGGTTATAAGTCACTACAACATGTTATATCCGACCACAACACGTAATAAGTCCTTGCAAAATCTTTGAAAGCATTTTATTAAAGTCTACCAATTAGTTAACAAAAATGTGTATCCTGAAGTTCAAATTCAAATCATTTATTGTATACCAATACATTTTTACATACATATTAGCAACCTTATGCAGGTATTGCAATACAATCATATTATATTTAAATTACATCATATTATCACATACATTACAATAATTAGATTACAAAAATAAAAATATGTGTGCGTGTACACACGTAAGAAGTGAAACTTCTTTATGACCTTATTTTTCAAAAAATAATTTACTATATGCAACTTTACAGAAATACGTCGAATCGCGCGTGGTAGGGATAAGAAAAAGATGGCGCGTAACGGAAAAATGTCACGCGTAACGAAAAAATGTTACACTAAATTTTTTCCCAACCCCGATAAAGAAGTTTCACTTCAATAATAATAATTTATAATGACCACGCGAGCGAAGTTACGAGCAAAAGTTAGTACATATAAAGTACATACTATGTATTTGACTTGATAAGATAACATTTTTTTATTGTAGGTTCAAAACATCGCACGCGTTGAGACAGCATTTGAGAAAATCGGTGAAACATAAAGATATGGACAGTCTTGAGTGAGTATATTAATATGTTTTTGTTGTTAGTTGTTACTTGTTATACACGGCTCGGCGAATGATGATTCATATGACACTGACAGTTATTCTCAAGAGACAAACTTGTAATGGCGTCACCATTAAATTAGAAACGTATTGGAGGCGTCTTAAAATGGCATTTATTAATTTTTACGTAGCTTTATGCCATTACAATGATATTCCGTTGGAATTATAACAATTCTTAACATTTACGAGAAATTATTTCAATCTGACTTTACGTTTACGTCCTGCAAAACTTACATCGTTGGCATTTATCGACTAGTGCGGAAAGTATCGATAAACAAATGTCGACAATGGAAATGAGTACATATTTTTAAAACCGAACATTCAAAGCAAATAGTGAGTCTATACCTCAAAAATATCCATTTACCTATGATAACAAAAGTTTTTCAGACAAATTAAATGGGGACATTTCATGATAAAATATACACTAGCGCATACGTGTTTAACGGGTTAAAAATTACGAGAAAATGATAAGGTGCATTTTTATGTTTTGGAAAACTTTCGTTTTACTTACCTACTTAATCTATGCTAAAAAACTTAAATCAATACAACAACAACATAATAGACGTTAAAAATTTTAGTTTATAATATTTTAAAAACATGTTTACCGACGTGGCTGAATGCAAGCCACGCCTTTGCCTATAAAATAGTAAAGTATCGACACGACCCATTATACGAGCAATCACTATTACGAACTGTCATAGGGATCAAGGTTCGCCGTGCCGACTATAAGTCCTGTTTTTTTATTCAGTTAAAATTCTTGTGAAAATACACAAATATTTTAAATTTTGAATTCATGCAATCTTTTGTTTTAAGGTAACATGTTGTGATGTTTTGTGTTTTTTTATTACTATATGCTAGTCTAAGATCCCACCGCAGGATTAGTGCGTTCATAGTTTTTTTGATGAAACCAAAACTTTATGTATATTTATAATTAGGAGAATATAATATAACGACTAAGTTTCCACTTTCCAGTCAAAATTTGGCCCGGCCCTGTTATTATGCAGTTTTGTAACGATTTCTATGGAAATACAACGAAAAATACTTATTTATCTCTATCCTAGTGTCTTAATGCAGTTTTAACGCGATTTCTATCGGATTTTTTGTAATTTTTTTCAAAAAATTGGATATTTTTTCCTTTTTTTGAAGTGAAAACTTCTTTAGCGGCGTTGAGCACTTTTTCTGTAATGGGTATAAAATCTTAAACTCGCGTCAGGACACGTGACCTGATCGAAAAAGCGTAAGACGGATGGAGAGAACTCAACGTTAATAATCAAGTTTTCACTTCTGCCGGCACTCCCGGAGTGCAAACCGTCTTTTTTTTGTATTTACATGTACTTACATCGTGTTTAGGCATCAATGCCATTGCGGCAAGCGGTTTTCCACCGCTGCGCAATTAACCCACCACCGCGCGGTACAACACGAGGGTGTCCGCGCGCACGCGTGTCCCTCGTGCCCCGCGGCGTTGGCGACACGATCGTCACTGTTGAAACACGTTCGTGCTGTGCATAAGGGGCATAGAGCACCGCCGAGACACGTTTGTGATACTTGTGGAAGATTATTCAGGGTAAGTGGGGAAAAAAATGGGAAAAAATGGTGAAAAAATCAAGGTTTTAGGGGAAAAAATGTGTTTTGTGCGACAAAAAAAAGCTAATTTTGAGAAAAAAGTTGTCATTTTGCGGAAAAATTTTAATATTCGTGTAACAAACCGTGCTAAAAGGTAAATATTGCAATACATATAAGGTATTTATGGTGGCTGGGAACAAGGTTAAGAGCGTTTGGGAATAGGAATAATGAATAAGGGGGGTTAAATGAACGTATAGAGCAGGGTCGTAGTGACGCGATCGTCGCTGTTGAAACACGTGCGTGCTGTGCATAAGGGCATAGAGCACCGCCACGGCATGTGTGTGATATTTGTGGAAGGCTGTTCAGGGTAAGTTTCGAAAAAAATGTCAAAATTCTTCAAAAAGTGGTATAAATTTGTCAAAAAATGGGGAAAAAATGATTAACATGTGTCAAAAAATGGGGAGAAAATATGTTTTATGGGGAAAAAATGATTATTTTTGGGAAAAATTGCCATGTATTAGTGTACTTTAAGTGGTTGGAATCAGGGTTAAGAGCATTTGGGGATGGCTATAACTTATAAACTATTAGACGAAGGTAAGAAATGATTATGTGTTTATTTCCTCCACAGGCACGCAGCACGCTGATCAACCACGCGCGCACGCACACCGGCGAGAAGCCGTTCGCCTGCACCGACTGCGGCCGGGCCTTCTCCCAGCGCACCGCCCTCCGCACTCACACACAGCTCGTGCACCTCAAGCTGCCGCGCGGCAAGGTGCGCACACACACACGCACCGCCCTCCGCACTCACACACAGCTCGTGCACCTCAAGCTGCCGCGCGGCAAGGTGCGCACACACACACGCACCGCCCTCCGCACTCACACACAGCTCGTGCACCTCAAGCTGCCGCGCGGCAAGGTGCGCACACACACACGCACCGCCCTCCGCACTCACACACAGCTCGTGCACCTCAAGCTGCCGCGCGGCAAGGTGCGCACACACACACGCACCGCCCTCCGCACTCACACACAGCTCGTGCACCTCAAGCTGCCGCGCGGCAAGGTGCGCACACACACACGCACCGCCCTCCGCACGCACACACAGCTCGTGCACCTCAAGCTGCCGCGCGGCAAGGTGCGCACACACACACGCACCGCCCTCCGCACTCACACACAGCTCGTGCACCTCAAGCTGCCGCGCGGCAAGGTGCGCACACACACACGCACCGCCCTCCGCACTCACACACAGCTCGTGCACCTCAAGCTGCCGCGCGGCAAGGTGCGCACACACACACGCACCGCCCTCCGCACGCACACACAGCTCGTGCACCTCAAGCTGCCGCGCGGCAAGGTGCGCACACACACACGCACCGCCCTCCGCA
Source organism: Colias philodice (assembly GCF_061535455.1). Lineage (NCBI taxonomy): Eukaryota > Metazoa > Arthropoda > Insecta > Lepidoptera > Pieridae > Colias > Colias philodice. The sequence continues at coordinate 5,155,786 of NC_143116.1, forward strand.
CTCACACACAGCTCGTGCACCTCAAGCTGCCGCGCGGCAAGGTGCGCACACACACACGCACCGCCCTCCGCACTCACACACAGCTCGTGCACCTCAAGCTGCCGCGCGGCAAGGTGCGCACACACACACGCACCGCCCTCCGCACTCACACACAGCTCGTGCACCTCAAGCTGCCGCGCGGCAAGGTGCGCACACACACACGCACCGCCCTCCGCACGCACACACAGCTCGTGCACCTCAAGCTGCCGCGCGGCAAGGTGCGCACACACACACGCACCGCCCTCCGCACGCACACACAGCTCGTGCACCTCAAGCTGCCGCGCGGCAAGGTGCGCACACACACACAGCTCGCATAGACACATATAATACACACACGTTATTTATTTGGTTACAATAAACACATTGCAACATATCAAACTATATTTGTGACCACTATACTATTTGTTTGTATAGAGCGCGGTATGAACAGTGACGAACTTGCGAGCGCACTGATCGTTTCTCTGATATTTCTTTTGTACCGCCTACCGTACTTGCCAGCTTATGCCACGTAACACTGGGCACAGGGCACTGAGCAAGTACTTATTTTGCATTCTATAATGAATAAAACTGTTGTTGATCTATTAATTTATCTAACCTACCATTTTCCATTTTCTACCAAATTTTATCAATTTTTCGACAATTTTCTACCAATTCTTACCATTTTTCTACCAAATTCATAAAAATTTCTACCATTTTACTAATAAATTTTAAAATTGACATAGGTGTTTCAAGTTCGATTGACAAATGTTTCAAGTCCGTATCGATTAATTCACTTTAATCGATGTTTTTAAGCAGGTTACCTCTCTTCGAAGATAAAATTGATAGATGTCAAATGTTGCCTATTAAATCGGCTCGACTATAATCGATATAGTGGAGCGCCGTAAGGTTTATACCTCGGAATCCAGGGCCAGTCAATGAATCTTAATATAAACCTTGAAAATATGTTTGTAATAGTATATAGAAAAATGTTAAAAAAAATTTTTTTCGCGCTCTCAATTTTTTAAAAATTATTTTAAACAATTATTAATTTTTTGGAGTTTTCATTGATTTATATTAGTCAAAAGTCATATGTAAGGCATAAAAATGGTCAAACCTCGGAACCCAGGGCCAGTCAATGAATCTGTATATCAAGTATGAGACTGCATTATTAAAACCTCAAATAAAAAAGTTAAAAAAAAAATTGACCGATCTCGATTTACAACAATTTTTAACAACAATTTACTGAAAAATGAGAGGCGGAATGGGGAAAAAGTGTTTATAGTGAAAAATTTTATTTTATTTGTAATAAATTATGTGTGCAGAGTAACTTCAATGTTAATTTATTAGATTATCGTAAAAAATAAGTTACAAAAAAAATTATCATTAACTATACACATTGTTACATCATTGTACATTATTGTCGTCGTCGTCGATCTCGTTGATATAGATTGTAGGTGAAGGATTAGTGCAGCTGTCACTTCTTCTGGTAATATTTCTCTTCCAAGCCATGTTTGAACTTGCAAAAATACTCTTTTAAAGTGTTCAAATGCGCTATCTGCAGTGAGTGGTAATGACAGCAGTTTAACGCAGGTATTTTTAAGCAGTTGCTTTCAAAAAAGAGTTATATCTTAATGCATTAAGATCTTTTATTTTCTGGGGGTCACCGTATAGCGCATTTGAACAAAGACATTTAAAAGAGTATTTTTTGCAAGTTCAAACATGGCTTGGAAGAGAAATATTACCAGAAGAATGGGGCTGGAAATATGAATGCGGAATATTGACACCGCAAACAATGACGCAACGACCAGCTCCAGAATCTTTATTAAAAATTATTTTTTGCTCATGCAAAACAGGATGTGGAGCATCTTGTGGGTGCAGGAAAAGTGGATTACCTAAACTGCACTGCAGCTTGCTTAGAATGCAATGGTGACAGCTGCACTAATCCTTCACCTACAATCTATATCAACGAGATCGACGACGACGACAATAATGTACTTACAATGATGTAAAAATGTGTATCTATAGTTAATGATAAAATTTTTTTGTAACTTATTTTTTACGATAGGTAATCTAATAAATTAACATTGAAGTTACTCTGCACATATAATTTATTACAAATAAAATAAAATTTTTCACTACAAACACTTTTTCCCCCTTCCGCCTCTCATTTTTCAGTAAATTGTTGTTAAAAATTGTTGTAAATCGAGATCGGTCAATTTCTTTTTTTTAACTTTTTTATTTGAGGTTTTAATAATGCAGTCTCATACTTGATATACAGATTCATTGACTGGCCCTGGGTTCCGAGGTTTGACCATTTTAATGCCTTACGGCACTCTACTAATAATAATATAAATAATTTCACATTTCAGACCAAAACCAAACCACCCGCCGATGCGACGAAGTTCAAAGAAGAACCGCCGATTGTATTCGAATGGACTCGTCAGGGGCAATCGTTCGAATACTTCACTGTAACTGCGGGGCCATAGGGGCAAAATGTATGGGGCAGATTTGAAGTGAAACTTGTATAGGCGCGTTGAGTGTAAAATTTCAAGTCATGATAATACCGTCACGTTAATATAGGCGACGATTTTGGTATTGAATCTTAGTGTTTCGACTGAATAAAGTGTATTTTACATATTTTTGAGTTTTATTTATTTGCTGACCTTCCAAAATGATAATAAAATATAATATTTTGCAAAAAATAATTGATTTTTATTACGTAGTTAATACATTACACTGTCTCAGATTAGATAAAAATTAAAACTATATCAGAGCCAGCCTATTCATAAGTTCGCAAACACACAAAAATTTCTGTTAAATACAGCAATAGAATCATCTATAACGATGCAATTAGACCAAACGAACATAGAGCTAGAGCAAGAGCATTCTTTCGTGATGTTTTAGTGTAAACGAATACTCGTATTCAGTTTTGTTCAGTATTAGAATATTGCATATTGTAGTATATATTCTTTTCGAACGCACTAAGAACAACGAAAGAATGCTCTACGCCTGTTTACACTAAAACAATTTGACATGAGTTTAGGTTAGTATACATCGTAATACATCGTAAGTTAGTATAGGTATCGTAAAACATGGAATCAACATGGAAAGCTATTATTTTATTGACAAGTGTGACATCTGTGTAATTATAATTTAAAAATCTACAAATATCGAAATCTGTTAAACCTAAATTGTATTGAGTTATTGACTGTAGTCATAGAGTAACTTATACATACCCGAAAACTGTAGTCTTATTGCACGCCTCATAAGCGAAGCGTTGAGGTGGGTACTACTGTCGCTTCGCGCAAAACATCTGATTTTTCAAACTTAAAATGTCTTTATGTATCATACATTGCACTTGTAAGATAATAAATACACACACATATTAAGAAAAAACACTATTTTTAACGTTCATGATATTTTTGATGTCATTTTTGTTATTTAAACTAGTTAAAAAACAGTTTAAAAAAGTTCTGTCTTGGACGTCCGTGTGTCTGTATGTGCGGATCCTTTTTCTTGTTAACACGATAGCGACCGAAATACTTTACTAATCGAGTCTTTTTTTTTCTCTTACGCTTGAGTATGCTCAGGAATAGAACCCTTTCATTTTTCAGGGTCTGATTCGATGTGGTTTAATTGTTATTAAATAAACAAAAATAATAATTTAAAAAAAATTATGAGGCGTGCACTTTTGGATTTTCCAAATTATTTATACTTAGTCTTCTTTAAAATATAGGAAGAAATAACATTTATAACTATGTAATGTTGGAACCTCATAAATGAAACAACTCTTTGGGTTGAAGCGTTTTATTAGAATTAAACTTAAAAATAAATACATTTTAATCATACACTAAATCCTACTAATATTATAATTAATGGGAAACTTTGTGAAGATGGATGCATGTTTGTTACTCTTTTACGCAAATACTACTGAACCGAATACAATGAAATTTGATAAGACACAGGCTACTTTTTATTCCGGAAATCTCACAGGAACGGGAACTAGTTACTACGTAACACTACTGTTACATTCAATCACCTAAACTTATTTTATTAATTTTACCATTATAAAGTTTGTTCTATCTGCCTCAGTGTAAATATTAATATAAAGATTAATACACTTCAACACAACATATAAAAACACGTTTAAAATTATTGTATTGTCATCCATCCTTTATCATCATCATCATCATCATCAATACATATAATAAAATTCTAGAAAAGTGGTGTCTGTACAATGAAAATATGTAAAAAAAAATTAGCAGGGGTTATTACTAAATCGATACCAAACCCAAAACTGTCGTTAAAATTTTTTTTGTCTGTTTGTCTGTTTGTCTGTTTGTCCGTTTGTCTGTTTGTCTGTATGTTTGAACACGCTAATCTCAGAAACGGCTTATCCGATTTAAATGCGGTTTTCACTAATATATTTTGGTAATCTTCATTTAACATTTAGTGTTTATTTCATGTCAATCAGTTTATAAATAAAAAAGTTATGACCATTTAAGTATTCACGGCGAACATTTGCTAAGGCGTAAAACGTAAGTTATCTGTTATACGCTACAGTTATTTCTGGTGGTGGGGGTGGAGTGAGAGGGTAAGCTGAGGTAGTAGGGGGGGAGGGGCAAATTAAAATTATGCTTATTTTTAGGTAAATTTTATACATAAAATGTCCTTTAAATTATGTCGTATTACATATATTTTTAAGCCCCGACGCAAAAAGATGAGTGATAAGTGTTTGACCCCTATGTGTGTCTGTGTGTGTGTATCTGTTTATTCCACCGTAGCTCGCTAACAGGTAATCCGAATTAGATGCGGTTTTTTGTAAGGCAGCATATTTTCCGACGCTGGTTCTTAGATAAAGTGTATCAAAATCGGTTGATCCATTTATTATACCTACCTATAGGATACGTAGTATATTATTATTAGTCTGTGCTATAGGGGTAAAAGTGGGAATGAAAAAAATTAAAGTTGTCGAATCTAAGTCATATATATTAAACTAGATTTCCGCCCGCGGTTTCGCCCGCGATTTCAAAGGAAAACCCGCATAGTTCCCGTTCCCGTGGGATTTCCGGGATAAAACCTATCCTATGTGTTAATCCAAGTTACCCTTCGCCTTTATAATAGTATTAAGATTAAGATGAAAGTGAACGTTTTATCAAAATCGGTTCATCCATTTATTTGATATAGGGGTAAAAGTAGGAATAAATAAATGAATTTTATCTGAGGAAAATTCGTATAAGTCAGGAAAATTTTTTTTAAGTCCGGAAAATTTCCATACGCCAGGAAAAATTCTATACGTCGGGAAAATTTATACAGATGAGGAAAATTCGTATAAGTCAGGAAAATTTTTCTAAGTCCGGAAAATTTCCATACGCCAGGAAAATTTCTATACGTCAGGAAAATTTCTATACGTCAGGAAAATTTATATAAGCCAGGAAAATTTCTATACGTCAGGAAAAATTTCTATAAGGTGGAAAAGGATAGGTTAGGTTAGGTTAGGTTAGGAAAATTTTTCTAAGTCCGGAAAATTTCCATACGCCAGGATAATTTCTATACGTCAGGAAAATTTATATAAGCCAGGAAAATTTCTATACGTCAGGAAAATTTTCTATAAGGTGGAAAAGGATAGGTTAGGTTAGGTTAGGTTAAGTTAGGTATTAGGTTAGGTTAGGTTAGGTTAGGAAAAATTTTCTAAGTCCGGAAAATTTCCATACGCCAGGAAAATTTCTATACGTCCGGAAAATTTATATAAGCCAGGAAAATTTCTATACGTCAGGAAATATTTCTATAAGGTGGAAAAGGATAGGTTAGGTAAGGTTAGGTTAGGAAATTTTTTCTAAGTCCGGAAAATTTACTATTTTTCGATAATATATTACCCATGTTTTATACCTAACCTAACCTTAACACACGCACACACACACACACACACACAGAAACCTAACTATTAGTACATTGAGGTACCTATTTTTGTTGTTGAATAGCCGAATTTTTTTCGAATTTTCTGAGAAAAGAGAAACGAAACAGCTAATATATATATAGTTTTAAAAATTTACTTACCTAACCTAAACACAAACCTAACTAATAAATCGTCACACAGAAACCAAACTATTAGTACATTGAGGTACCTGTTTTTGTTGTTGAACAGCCGAATTTTTTCGATTTTGAAAAATTTCGAATTTTCCGAGAAACGAGAGACGAAACAGCTAATATTACGGTTATAAATTTCGTGGCCAGAAATAATTTAGTTTTAAAAAGCTAACCTTACCTAACCTAACCTAACCTAACCTAACCTAACCTAACCTAACCTTACCTAACCTAACCTAACCTAACCTAACCTAACCTAACCTAAACACAAACCTAACTATTAAATCGTCACACATAAACCTAACTATTATTACATTGAGGTTCAAATTTATGTCTATCAAAAATTAACGCCCTCTTTTGTTGTTGTCGTCGTTGTGTTGATTCAGCTTCTTATAGCTTTTTGTGTATTTGTTTGTTTGTTTGAACGCGCTAATCTCGGGAACTACTGGTCCAATTTGAAAAATTCTTTCGGTGTTAGATAGCCCATTTATCGAGGAAGGCTATATCCATACTAATATTATAAATGCGAAAGTAACTCTGTCTGTCTGTCTGTTACTCAATCACGCCTTAACTACTGAACCAATTTGCATGAAATTTGGTATAGAGATATTTTGATACCCGAGAAAGGACATAGGATAGGTTTTATCACGGAAATCCTACGGGAACGGGTTTTTCTTTAAAAACGCGGGCGAAGCCGCGGGCGGAAAGCTAGTAAACAATAAATATATCTACAATGTTTGAATTAAGCGCGTCACACACGGTGAAGATACTATAATATTTTATCTTAAGATACAATCATCGTAGATGGCGCTTTATTTGGCGAAGATAATAAAATAGAAACTGTAAGTATTTAAACCGACTTTGTAAATAGAGTGTTATGTTTTGAGTGTTTTTTGTGTTTTAGAGTATTAAAATTTGTATTTTGCCAAGTTGTCTGGAAGAGATCCCTGCTAAGTGATAAGGCCCTCTATACTGCCCACCAGAGACTAAAGAGCAGTAACAGCCCTTTTGTGATTTTTCGTTTTATTAGTGATTCTGAAAGCGGGTTTCTTAAGCTTTCTATTGAATTAACTTACTTATTTCTAAGACTATAAGAATGGTTTTTATTTAACAGTTTTCACTTACTGCAAACGAAAAAAATTAACAATTTGGCGTGATTTCCCAACTAAAATACAGTATAAATTATACTGCAGATTAAATTTTAAGGTTTCATAACTAAAATGCAGTAAGCAATATAATTTTACAGTTCTTTAGATAGTTTTATATTTCTGGAAAAAAATTAAAAAAAATATTAATACGCAGTAAAATTTACCGCCATACAAGCTATTTTTACTGCAAATTAAGAAAATACAATTTATTGTCACGAACTCCCAACTAAAATGCAGTAAAATCAAAGCTTGTCGCATTTTAGTTGTGAATACTTAACATTCTTTTATCATTATAAACTGACTAACACGCAGTAAAATACAGCATTACTGCAGATTAGTTTGGATAGCATAATGACACAGATATGATTATTCCTAGCTAAAATGCAGTTAATGTTTTAAATACTGCAACTGTGAACTAGCTATTTTTCTTACTGCACTAGTAAATTGAACACTTTTTTCTTAAAAAACTAACTAAAATGCAGTATTTTTTTGACCTTACTGCATGTTAGTTGGGTTTCTTGACAAAATAACTGATCCAAACGCAGTAATAGGGCTTTTTGCTGCATTTTACTAAGTTTAAAATGGTATTTTTTACAAAAAAGGCTATGCAGTAATAGGCACCAAAAAGAATAAATGGCCATAATAAATTCAGTTATTAAGATATATTTTTTTTTATTGCTTTAACGTGTGAACCTATGCCTTTACAACCTTTCTGCATTCAAATTTTTTTGCTTATCATTCTGTTGATTTTTTAAAATCAATTCTTAACTTTAAATGCGTTTTACTCGAAATCGTGATTTTGCTGTTACTGCACTTTAGTGTATGGTGGGCAGTATAATTTTAACCTACATAATATATATTATTTTGATTAGGGCAGATTTTTCAATCGTTGGTTAAAACTTATTCTTCGGATAACGTATTAAACTACCATTGCAATAATTAATTCTAATTGCCCGTATTTGACAGTTTAAAGGTGACATTTAAATATTATCGTGTAATAATTATTCATTGGACGGGTAAGTTTTAACCAAGGTTTGAAAAATCGGGCCTTATTATAACGTTCAAATTATTTACCCTTATAAAAATTTCCTGTCGATAATTCGTATGTTTTTATCTACTAAGGGCCGATTTTTCAATGCTTGGATAAAAATTATTCGTCGAATAATGTATACGGGGCAAAGCTAGTTATAGTATTATGTTTCTTGACGCGCAGCTAGTATATTACATATATCAACAACCAAGTGTTTGTAAAACTTAAATATTACAGTTTATTCTATATCTACTGCCATTTTGCAAGATTTTTATATTATGTTTTAAATAGGTACTTAAATGGAATAAATTGTAATTGTTGAATTTGTTTTATTTCTTACTATCTTAATATATATAAATCTCGTGTCACAATGTTTGTCCTCAATGGACTCCTAAACCACTTAACCGATTATAATAAAATTCGCACACCATGTGCAGTTCGATCCAACTTGAGAGATAGGATAGTTTAACATGTAGGTACCACGGGCGAAGCCGGGGCGGACCGCTAGTACTATACTATAAACAACTACACTCACAATCGCCTATTAAAAGGTGGTTAAAAATGTCCAAATGGTGTTTTAGAGGCATATTTATATTTATATTATATATAAAACATTAATTGAAATTACCACCTTATTCCGTGGCAGTAATGTTCAAAGCCTATTGTATCGCTCATTAGAAAACTCTGCCTCATATGCAACGGAAAAATTATTTTGAGCGTGATTTTTGAAAGGAAAAAAATAAAACTCATTTTTAGACTTAAATTAAATTTATTACATTCATAACAACTTAAAATTAAAAATGCTGTGATGTTTAAACTATTTAATTATTTATACTTTAAAAAAAATTAAAAAAAATTAATACTTTAAAAATGTATAGATTGGGAGTAATAGACTACAAGCCCGCATAGGACAAAAATATGGGTCAAATGAACCACCAGGGGACACATCTAGAACGATAGCAGAGCAAAAAATAATAAGATTCATCACTATGCCGTCACTTGTAAGCTGTCCAACTGAGTGCAGATGAGAATTGAAAAGTACAGGTAGACTCGGTAAATTTTGGTCATATATTTTTGTACGGCATTCTTAACCATCGATAGATCCATTAAAAATAATAAGAAACCGCTCAGTGCCGTACAAAAATGGTGGTCCACCAAGTCGGAATTTTTATTTAATTTCCGAGAGTTACCGGGGGTAAATTTGGTCATTTGACCATGTACGGCATCTGTGTCATACTATTGCTATACTGCTTTTAATCCATTATTCCGCAACGCCGTACAAAAATCATGGGGACAAGGGGAAAAAATCGAGAGTTGCAATCCCCTCTCTTTCCCCACTCCAGGGGGTCATTTGACTAAGTACGGCTTCGGTTCCAAAACATTATCTAGCACTCAAAAGTACTATTAAAAGCAATGCCGTAAAAAAATAATTGTTCTTTTAAATGTATACCAATAATCATCTTAATTTCATCGAATTCTTGATTTAAAGAGCTGTAAGGTCATTTGACCCTGTACGGGAACTTTTTTTTTAACATGATATTGTAAAATTCAATTGTTGTATAGTATTGCCGTTCAAAAGAAACCGTTCTAAAAAAAGTTATAGAGAAATGCAAAACCAGAAATTTTGTTAAAGTTTAAACATCGTAGATTAATGAAATATAATAGTTTTCTACACTTTATCCGTTGTTTTAAATAGTATTAACATAGATAAATTAGGAAAAAACGATGCCGTACATTTTTGTGCAGACCACATCTTTTAGGCTGATGAAAGCGACGAAAGCTACAATTTTAAGGGTTCTTTATGGCCATTTGATACAGTACGGCATTAACATATTTTTACCCAACTACGGCAAAGCAAAAGGAGGGTTATGGTTGTTTACAGGTCATGTATGTATGTTCATCTATTCCCTCGTAACTTCTAAACTACTTATCAGAATTCGACGAATGACATATCATTAGAAGCGTCTGAATTGTTCACTGGATAACCAGCGACCAGCTAGCTAAAGGCTATATGGGGTTTCACAAAATCTAATGTGGCGCCCTCTAGCGGACAAAACATACAGAGTAAAAAAATAAAGTTAAGGAAAATATGCAGTGTTTGGTATCATTTGAAAGCGTTTTACTTGTACATTTTGAATATGTATACATATATTACTAGCATTTGCTTGTGACTTTACCTGTATTCATTGACTGATTGCATATAATTCACATCTTTTCGTTCATAGCTTTATTATTAGTTCATCAATTTAACGGAGTCCATTCCACCTGACTCCGACTTTCCAAGGTGATAATTAACCACCTCGAGCTTCTTAATATTAATGTATATTTATATTTTATTATAAAAATATAAAGCAAACATTTCGTTATATGGATTTTTTTCTTTTTCAGATTTTTCCCCTTTGAACCAACGAAAATGTACGGCACATGAAAAAATATTATCTATGCATAAAATACTTTAAAAATAAATTTATTTCGTGTTGTGTCAAATGACCCCCTGGAGTGGGGAAAGAGAGGGGATTACAACTCTCGATTTTTACCCCTTGTCCCCATAATTTTTGTACGGCGTTGCGGAATAATGGATTAAAAGCAGTATAGCAATAGTATGACACAGATGCCGTACATGGTCAAATGACCAAATTTACCCCCGGTAACTCTCGGAAATTAAATAAAAATTCCGACTTGGTGGACCACCATTTTTGTACGGCACTGAGCGGTTTCTTATTATTTTTAATGGATCTATCGATGGTTAAGAATGCCGTACAAAAATATATGACCAAAATTTACCGAGTCTACCTGTACTTTTCAATTCTCATCTGCACTCAGTTGGACAGCTTACAAGTGACGGCATAGTGATGAATCTTATTATTTTTTGCTCTGCTATCGTTCTAGATATGTCCCCTGGTGGTTCATTTGACCCATATTTTTGTCCTATGCGGGCTTGTAGTCTATAAGGAGAATCATCTGTGTTATGTTGCATTATATTTTCACATCATATTTTCATGAATCACATAATATTGACATTGAATACAGCGCCATCTATTAGAAGAAGGCTGTAATCATTATTAATTTCGATTCTTCTAGTCACCACTAGATGCCGCTGATATATAATAAATGATATTAGATATTAATGTAGATGGCGCCACAAGTTTTAATTGTATAATAAATAAAGCTTTTTAGCATGTAGGGCCTACATTTTCATTAACATAAAAAAATGAATAGTGCATTTTTTATTTAATATCACTGATTTTTGCCATCCGTATTGTAATGTAATTACATTTTATTCCGTAAATTAAGTAATTATGAAATTGAAAACAGCGCCATCTATTACAATCTAGCAGTAATTCCTGTGCAATTAGTTATTACTAGTCATCGCTAGATGTCACAATAATAAAATATAATTAATCCGATATTGATGTAGATGGCGCTAGTAGTTTGTATATTATTGTGATAATATATTATAAGTTTGCAGTTATATCAATATTTAAATAACCATTAAAAATTTAACTATAATTTTTTCTTAGTGCTTTATTGTGTTAGCATTATATTTTATCACAGACTAATAATAATATACTGATTTTATGAATCGTACATAATATTGAAATTAAATACAGCGCCATCTATTAGAGAGAGGCTGTAGTCATTGTTAATTTTGATTCTTCTATTCACCACTAGATGTCTCTGATACAAAGTATATTTTATGTTTAATATACCTGGGCATTTTCACAAAAATGTACCCCCTCCTTGAAAAATATATTTTTTTTGATAGTATTATATTTTAAACTTTTTTTGGTCTCTTTAAAACGGAAATTCAATATACTTCAAGAAAACATATAATATGATGGGTTTAAAATGAGAAAACTGTAAAAATAATAGGACACAATGGAAAGTCTCGCAATTTTATATCAGTTGTGTGACTATATTCAGTAGCTGGAAAAACAGTGCAAAATATAAGAATTTTTAGATATTGTTTATTTATTAACTTAAAATCGTTATTTTGTATATTTTAAACACTCACTATTCCCAACTTTTGGATCTAAGCTAATTAAAAAAAACAATAGTATATTCAGTATTGTGACTCTGGTACTTCAACTGTCATTATTATCTTTACATTTAAAATGTTAGATACTTTTTTAGAGAAAAGGCAACAAATATTACACTTATGTATTATTCTCCATTAAAGAGACTGATTTGAAGGGCATTAAATGTAAAATCTACTGAAATATTTAAAAAATTCAGCTCCGTAATATAGGGACAGTCACACAACCGAATACCTAAAAAGGGAAAGGGTGCGTTTACATGGCGAAAAAAAAGTACGCAGGCACACATAATAAATATAATTATAAACTTAACTTAACTTCAAACTAAATTATCACAATCAGTTCGGGCTTAAGCCATCACATTATTATTATTTATCTAAAGGGTAAATTACTATCAAGATTCAAGAATAAGAAGTCTCTTTTATGTTTTATATTGGCACTAATCAAATTAATCAGTCGATAATCAGTCTTCGTGATTCGTTTATTATTAACCTTAAATAATCTCAATCACCATATTTGATAAAAAAAATCTTGTTTCAGTGGACGCTGCAAACACGAAGGTTAATCTGTAAATAAAAAAAAACCAATGAAAAATATCGTGAAAAAAATTAATTTTTGTTCCATTATTATCTTTCGTTGTTATACAAGGCACATTGTCTAGATTCTTAGTTCTGCTGGCTTATTTTGTTTCTTTTTCTGCATAATGCTTCTTTTTTTTTTCCTCAAAAAAAAATTTTACTTCCTCATGCAAAATGATCAATCAGCTGTTGCGATTTGTATGGGGAAATAATTTTTATTTTTGAAATCTACTTTTTGCCGTGGTTTCCTACTCAGTCAAAAATGTCTTAGAAAAATATTTTTATAGCTCAAGAAAATCGCCATGTAAACATTGCTTTATGTGTTCAGGCATGTTGTGACTTTTCGTTCAGCGTATATGTGACCGCTCAAATAGTCACACAGCGGAAGTCACATTTGATAATCCTCTAGTAATAAAAACGGTTTAAAATATAACCACAACACTTATATTCATCAAAACTTTTGATCAACTTACATATAAAAACATTTAAAACAAAATTAACTAAATACTACAAGATAAATAGATAGAAATAAGCCAAAATATGGTCACATACCTGAATGAAGAATTTGGTCCCTGCGGCTTGCAAACACGCGTGCACTCCTTCTAAGCAGTTTTTTGACCCTGACGGCTTCTAACCTGATAAGTTGCATAGCAATAGCTATGGTGTTGACAGTAATGCAAAATTAATTGAACCACAGTAATTTTCTTTTTAGAAAATCGGTGACACAACTGAATGTTCCGGGAAGGACAATTTTTTTGATTTTCTTTTTTATTTTTTTATCTTTTATTTTGTTATATAAGGTTATTATATTTTAACTATTATCACAGTAACTGATTATCCTGGACCAAATAAAACCTTAAAAGATGGTACCTTTCTTACAAAAAAGTTAAGAAATAATTTAATAAACGCGTAAGAGTAAGCAGGGGACAGCGTAAAATTACCCATTTTTCAATTGTTATTTATAATTAACTTTATTTTAGATTTTGTCATAGTTTTTGTTAAAAAAACAAAATATTGTATACGTATAATCACTTTGATAACATATATAAATAATTCTGGCAACTACTTCATTATATAGAATTTAATGAATTCGAGGGACAGTTGAAAATCAGGGGGGTACTTATACATTTTTGTGAAAATGCCCACCTACATAGAGCTCACCAAACCTGACTCACGCAACTTTTTTCATTTTTTTATAATGCCATATCGTTAGTTCATGGTTTATTCTAAACTTTTTGTAATAAATAATTGTTTGTTCGTTAATTGTTTATTAACATAAATAAAATAAAAATATACTGTTTGGTTGGCCCTATTCAATTATTAATATTTTTTCCATTATTATTATAAACATTAATTATTATCATCCATAATACTCGGGTACCATCATAAGGAAGGTACCCGGTCCTTTGGAAGGCTTACGTGGGGACACGGATCCAACACGCAGAGGCCCTTTAGAGAACTTTACTGTGTTGTGGGACACCAGCCGCAGCCTGCCCATGACTGCACTATAGAGACACAGTCCTAGGCAGTCCGCGGCCGATGCCCGGGAGCGCTCGGTTCCCGCGGGGTCGCTACTCCCCGACACCACGCCACAAGGTGTCCTGCGGGTTGACTGATTGCACGGGTGGAACATCTGTTGTCACGTAGACAACAGATATTCCAACCGTGGGCGATGGGGTCGTCACATCCCTACGCCCTTATTATCATTATTATTAAGCTATTGCATAGATTCTATCGCGGGCCTTGAGCGCGGGGACCGAATCGAGAAATAGGCAAAGACTAGAAATAGGTACCGTAACGAAACAACGTCACGCTCCCCACTCCGACGGACACGGAGGTGTGGCTTGAAGTGTGAAGGCATGCTATGCAATAGCTTTTAGTTTATCGTCTTTGTACGAACATATTTTAATTGCCGGTTTTATTGCTTGTTTAATTTGCAATTTTTAATTATGTGAATCTACATTTCAAAAAAGTTGTGTTGCATGAAAATGTAGTTATATAAAACAAAGAGATTGACTTTTGACAAAATGTAACAAAATCCAAATGCGAAAGTAACTCTGTCTGTCTGTCTGTTACTCAATCACGCCTTAACTACTGTACCAATTTGCATGAAATTTGGTATAGAGATATTTTGATACCCGAGAAAGGACATAGGATAGGTTTTATCCCGGAAATCCCACGGGAACGGGAACTATGCGGGTTTTTCTTTGACTGCGCGGGCGATGCCGCGGGTGGAAAGCTAGTTAATAATAAATTGTTATATGTTTACATGGAAATTTTTTATAGATATATATATTTATTATTCAGTGAACGATTTTAAACAGAGTGAACCAAGTCATGGACTTTAAGAAAGAAGGTGAAGCAAACCTGTTATTTTTTATTTCAATAAGATTGCAACCGAACGATAGTAACAACTGGGTTAATATTGTCTATAAAAACATTATTATGTATAGGCAGTTAAAATGCATATAAAACTTAACGAAACCCTAATCTATATCAGTACAAAAATTGACCGAAATCGCGTAGACTTTGTTAGATAAATTCTAACAAATAACAATGCAGCAACAAATGCTATTCTATTCGAGGCCGATATTAATTATCGATCGCCAGCTTCAATATTTTTGGATAGTTACAATATGGAAATTGTTATTTTAATATTAAAAAAGGTGATTAAATTACTTCTGAATTCGAAATAAACAAAAAATGAATTAATAAACGCACTTTTATTAGGTAGGAAACAGGTACACACTACGCACTAATTATTGCGAGTACAAATAAAAGTGAGTTATAATACTTAAAACTAAAAATTTTTTCTTGAGTAAAATACAAAACTAATTATTTCTATAGTAATAAGTAGGGATGTAACGATACCGATACCGATACCGATATATCGGCCGATATAATCGGCAAGCCGATATATCGGTATCGCCGATTATAAAACAACCGATACCGATATCAAACAATTCAAAAAACCGCGCCCAATGAACGATGCGGGAGGCCGCCCGCGCGTGCGCACTTTGTTTTTTGAAAAAACTCTACCAATAGTAAACTTTTATTAGGAACTGATTGTATGTGTATAACTTAAAGTTTAACTGACTTTGCAAAATAATAATACTAAAATAAATGGTTTTCTTGTTTTTTGATTTGGCATTGTTATTTAAAAGAATACGATTTACAGTTGAGTCTCTGTTTAATGTTGGTAACTTTTATGCATAATTCACTATTTATTTTTCTACCAAGCCATCGATATCGGTATCGGTATCGGTATCGCCGATATTTGATTACAAATATCGGTATCGGTATCGTATCGGCAAAATCATGTATCGTTACATCCCTAGTAATAAGCTTAGTATTTTTACAATATGACTCTATTCGACTAGGTTTTGTTTGTACATTTAATGTTTGAAAATATCTCTACAAAAGCTAATCTATAATTTGAGTCAAGCTTTTTCCAGAGCTAGGTAGATTAGGTTTTGTCGAGTAATACGCATAAACAAAAGCTCATCTATTAGAGATACACGTGACTCAAATAGTATAGTCTTTGAAAATTCGCGTATGGGATTCGAACCCGCGTCTTTCACCAAACCGTAACATAAAATTCAAACATAATAACATTATGTATTTTATTTTTAAATGTGTATTATTAGTTTTAACATATTAAATTTTTATTAGCAGGGTATCGAAACCTAACTAATCTTATTTATAACTCCAATAATTCAACAAAATTTATAAAAAATATATATGAATAGGTACTAGGTTTCCGCCCGTGGCTTCGCCCGCGCATTCAAAGAAAAACCCGCATAGTTCCCGTTCCCGTGGGATTTCCGGGATTGCGTCATTTTCCCGGGATAAAACGTAGCCTTTGTCCTTTCTCGGGTATCAAAATATCTACATACCAAATTTCATGAAAATTGGTTCAGTAGTTTAGGCGTGATTGAGTAACAGACAGACAGACAGAGTTACTTTCGCATTTATAATATTAGTATTAAGTATTATGAATATAAATATGAAGTGAAAACCTAGTTTTTGGTAATGTCAGTTAAAAATAAAGAAAACCACAAAAAATATTAGAATTTTTTTATTTCATGAAACATACTTTTATGTATTACAATTATGACGTAAATATCTTATACATAATAATATAATGTTAACATTTAATCACAACGTCTGGCCTATCTAGATATACATAATATAATCTTGGCATCTAGACAACAATAAATGAGGTTTTGAGTATGGTCAAGAACCATTTGAATCAAACTGCATAAAATACTAGCTTTTCAAAGAAAAATCCGCATAGTTCCCGTTCCTGTGGGATTTCTGTGATAAAAAGCCTGTCTTTTTCTGGATCTTCACCTATCTACATACCAAATTTCATTTTAATCGGTTTAGTAGTTTTTACGTAAAAGAATAACAAACATCCATCCACCCTCACAAACTTTTGCATTTATTATATTACATAGTTTCTCTGATCAATTTTCTTTAGGGATAAGTAGGTGATCACTGATCAGCCTTCTGTGTCCTGCCAGACTGAGACATTTTCTTGTCTCCACCAAGAGTCGAACTCTGGACCACTCGGTGTGTTAACCACTATACCAAGGAGGTGATGCGGGTGTTCATTTTTTTTGAAGTGAAAACTTCTTTAGCGGCGTTGGGTATAAAATCTTAAACTCGCGTCAGGACACGTGACCTGATCGAAAAAGCGTAAGACGGATGAATATCAAACATGCTCAACGTTAATAATCAAGTTTTCACTTCTGCCGGCACTCCCCCAGTGCAACCCGTCTTTTTTTATTATATGATAGGGGAGTGCTTGGCCACAATCTCGCCTGCCTCCAAATTGTACACATCGGGGAACATACATAATTGTTATTTTTTTTTTATTTTCTTGTTCATACTGAATTATTCAAAAATTCAAACACCAATAATAGTCTTTTCATGCACTCTTCTATTATGTGTCCTCAAATGTGCTTCAGATTGATATACCCTTTTACAAATATCACATCGCACCAAATTATGTTCAATGTGCGTCAATTTGTGTCGAGATAAATACCGTTTGGACGCGAACTCTCGACCGCAGAGATCACATGTCTCTATCCCCTTATTGGAGTGTACTGTAGACTTATGTACCCTTACATGGAACGCCGATTTGAACGTCTTTTGACAGACATCGCAAGCTTGCTCCGCTTCCTTTGGAGGATGCGTCGTTCTCATGTGACGTTGAAACACGACTTTATCGCAGAATGTTTTAAAGCAAATAGCGCATGTACTATATTCAGGCTCGTTTATCAGTTCGGGTATATCGTTGTAGGTTATGTGGTTGTTCAGATCGTCTTTAGGTATATTGTGGCACACTCGGAGGTGTTTTTTCGCGATTGCTGGTGTTTTATATGATTTATGGCAGATGAGGCAACGCGGTTGGCTGACTGGGTGCACGTTGTTCATGTGTTTCTTGTATCGAATGTATGACGTAAATATTAAATCGCAAGGGCATTTATACTCTATATCATCTGTCGCGTGGGAGTAGGTGATGTGTTTCTTCAGTAGCATCTCAATTCTAA